>NC_037591.1:12653158-12748752 GCF_003073045.1 Pomacea canaliculata | reverse complement strand
CTTGGAAGAATTATCTGCGGCTCTAACAAACCGAGATCACGCGGCCGCCGGAAGGTCAATAGCGAAGGCAATGAGGTGGCGCCATGAAGAAATGAAGCTCGCGGACTGCTGGCGAATGGCTGATGCCGAAGTCCGTCCGCATCATCTCGTGCCAGGGTAGGGCGGTGCACGCGCTGCCCCTAACTGCGAGCATCGACAAAAAAGGGGAGGCGCAGCGCTTAGATCGCGGTGGGAAGACGCTTGCAATTACGCGCCCGGTACTTTTACTCTTCGCTGGCGCGCGATAGAGTATGGCATCAGTCGTGACGGATGTACAGCGCTGTTGGCGCACAGACCACAATCCGCGACGCAATAACGGGGATGTGCCGTTAGTTGTAACGACCGCGTGGGGCGGGGTAGAGGGGAGGGGAGAGAGCAGCATCGGTGAACACCTGCATGAAGGTGAGCTTGTTGTGCAAGGTCTTGTGGTCTGTCATAGAGTTGTTACCTGCGGTTGTTGGGTTCTCGGGTGGAGAGCTGACGTCCTCCATGACTCAAGAAAAGTCAGGAGGGAGGACTGTAGAGCCATGAACAACAGGGAGGAAACGATGGGAGTGTTTGTGTGTGTGGGGGGACACGCCTCTGCTCGTCTTATTGCGTTTAGATGAGGACAGTCTCGCTGATGTTTGCCCTCGATACAAACTGCGATTCTCAGTCCGTCAAATGACGGTTTCTGAAACTACTGTTGTCTTTTGCTGTGATTTCTTAGATAAAACACCCATGCATACACATGATATCACAGCCTGCATGTGTGCAATGGAAGACGCATGCACACACACACACACATTGTGCATTGAAGATGTTAAAGAACGACAGGCTCATCCTCGAAAAGATCTGAGGTTGTAGAAATACAGCCTCCAAATACCAAATGTCATCATGTTGACCTAGCGACTGGGAACCAAAGCTAGCATGCTTTAGCTGTAAACAAACAAACAAACAAACAAACAAACAAACAAACAAACAAACAAAAAATAATAAAAAAAGATAAAAAAATAAAAAACTAGACTAGAGAAATTTCTACAATTACCATCAGCTTGAAGCAATATGTCCTGAAAAACATAACATATTTTTTTCCAAAGGCAATCTCGCTTTAATACAAATCAACACGGTTTTACGAGAATGAAAACGTTCTGTGATGTGCAAAATCAGATTCCAAACACGCAAAGAAATCAAAGAACGGAAATGAACGATGGAAACAAAAATATAGAGATATAGAGAAAGTAGATGTGAAATTACATTCAGCGGAATGAGAGAACCGTTGGGAATGGAGGGAGTAACGAGGGGAACTGTTCCCCTCCTCATGCTGGTGTCATCTCGCATCTTGTGAAAAGCATCCTCCTGTCAGTGTGTGCGCTCCATCCAAGCTGTGACCGGGTGCTGTTACCCAGCCTCTTCTCGCAGCCGTTCGGTCTGTTGTCAGGACAACGTGCCGCCCAATTATTGTCCGCCAACAGCTTATTGAGCAGCTGACAGCTGGACTGGCCGCCCGATTTTCCTTTCTTCTTGTTTGTTTTTTCCTTACATTTTTATGAGCTCTTTCTTTCCTCTTTCTCTCTCTCTTTCCTCTTCATTTCTCCCTTCTTCGCTCTCTCTTTCCTCTTCATTTCTCCCTTCATTGCTCTCTCCTTCCGCGGCGTTCCGCCCTCGATGTCTTTTTATCTTTAAGGCTTCTGATTTATGTTTATCTCTCACGTCTGTGGTTTATGTTTATCTTTCACATCTCTGGTTTATATCTTTCATTTGTAGTCTTCGTGTTCTCTTTTTAACTCTTTGTACGCGTAAGATACGTTAAACACAACCGTATTGTGTCAGCATCCAATGAATGTATCGGTATGTGCGCGTATGTAATTTGTATACAGTTATGTACAGAGTTCTCCCGCCTGGCGTCAGCCCGGTTTGTCTCCCCTACATGCGGTACATGTACTACAAACACAGCAAATGAGAAAAGTAAAGAAACAGTACAAGTGCTGGAAGGAGATAATAAGGCGGTCTACCAATGGAGAATTTACCTGTTGCACGGCTCGATGGTTGACTGCAGAATACAAGTTTACAATGGAGTCCGGCGAGGTTCATCTTTTATCAGCTGCTTGAATCAAATGAAGATGAGGCTCGCTGGTGACAGATGGAGGCGGACACGCGGCGAGCGGCCCCTTCTCCCTGACCCCTCTCTGATTCATTCTTGTAAGAACTGAGGAGGAAGCGGTTACTGCTTACTACCACAAACTACGAATAATTGATTTGTTTTACCCAAAGAGTTCTAGTTAGTTCCTGTGCTACGTCCTCATTTTGGAAAGTGGACTAAAAACTTCTATAATTAATATTTCATACCAAGCAGGCAAGAAATTACAACCAAACAATATTCATACCAAATATATGCAAAACATAAACATATATACAAAACATAAACAAAACAAAACAAAAGCAAAAACACAATGCAACAAAAATATAAAACAACTCAAACAAAGAAACCAAATACAAACAACAATTGAAACAGATTAAAAACCAAAGCAAAACACAAATACAAGAACAAACACATAAACAAAGTCAAAACAATAGCAAAACACAAGCACAAAAACAAAACATAAACAAATTCAAAAAAGAAGCAAAACACAAATACAAAAACAAAACATAAAAAATTCAAAACAGATGCAAAACGCAAATACAAAAACAAAACATACAAAATTCAAAACAGAAGCAAAACGCAAATACAAAAACAAAACATACAAAATTCAAAACAGAAGCAAAACGCAAATACAAAAACAAAACACAAACAAATTTAAAACAAAAGCAAAACACAAGCAAAACACAAATACAAAAACAAAGTACATAAATTTAAAACAAAAACAAAACAAATACAAAAACCAAACATATAAACAAATTCAAATACAACAACCATAACACAATTCGGTTTGTCACGAATTATGCTACCCCAGTAACCGCAGTCCACCACCTCCACCCCAAAGACTATTTTTCAAGTGTCACGCAGGGTGTCCAGCTTCCTGACCTCCGGACACTCGTCTGGACATCATACCGTGGACTACAGCGGTTTTGTGTCGAAACTTCGCGCCTTCCGTTAACGAAGCAGTCTCACCACCTCTACCCGCTGGCCGGAAATGGTAATGAGTATTGATGAAAATCGGGGTGATCTGGACTGGCAGGCAGAGGTCGCCATCAAAGGAATATGTAGGACGGGTTTTCCTGCATCGGCTGATGTGCGTGTGACAAACACGTGCACGTGCGTCTGCAGACGACACATCCGCCTTGTGCACGTGACGTTGCAGGAAAGACTGAATGGCCGGACTGACGATGACTGAGCTGTCTCTGTGTGGACAATGGCTAACTGAGTGGTCGCAGGAAGATATCCTGGCTAGAAGTGCTGGTTCTGAGTCTTGGTTTGGAAACTATTTACGATTCCGCAGCTAGGAAGTTTGTTTCTGAGACCAACATTTTGACTAACCGGGGACAGAAAGGATGCGTGAGTGTCTATTCCTTCTTTGAGTTATGTAAAAATTGTGAGAAAAAAAGGTGGAGTAACACTTAGAATTAAATTAATCAAAGCTAAAGGACTGAAATGAAGATACGGTTGCTTTATTTCCCCGTTTCGGGGGTTTTGGGAAAAAAACAAGTCGGGTGAGGGAGGATGTGGGAAGCGAACGGAAAGTCGTAATATCGGGTGACGGTGGGTGTATGCGGGAGTGGGTGGGTGGAAATATCATTTTCACTAAAATAAAGCCCTAAGGTGTTGCTATCATTTATTGGATGGAGTATAGAGTATTAAAGGCGGGTAGGCTTGCTTACGGCTACTAGTAAAATGTGATTTAAAAAAATCAGGTGCGGTCTACACACTGCAGCTTTTACAGTCGAAACTAGTCTTTGTGAGACTGAGTAGTTTTTCATTTGTCAATATCTATAATTTTTGTGAAACCCTTGAGCTTTAAGTTTTTATTCCCATTTTTTTTTTTTTTTTAATCTAACTTTTCATAAATGTGGGATAGGATACTTTTCGACTTTGGTCCTCTCTCAATCGCCAAAGCAGTTCGAGCAGTTTGTCATCAAGCCGAAGCCATGACATGAATTGAACTGACCTTATACTCAAAAAAAGTTTAAGGATGCTGGTTGGGACAAATCCTAAGCTCGTCCCGATTACCCACAACCCCTTCCCCAACGTCTAGGGACCGAGGACCGTCCTTCCTACTCTTTCCAGAAGGTGCGGGAGGTACATTCAGCATCCTGAGCCAATGAGCGGGATGGGAGGTGATGATTGTGACTCACGTACAACATGGCCGCGTGGGTTTGGGTTTGGCACCCTCCTCCACACTCGCTATCTTCTCCAGGAATGCTGCAGCGGAGAAAAAAGTTGACGCTTGATCCTGGAGCCAAAGCCCCGGAAAAAAAGCCCCCATTTCTCATGGTCTGTCAGTTAGGGCTTGCGAGTCCCTCTACCCACCGCCGATCTGTTTGTACCTATCCACAGCAGGGGCCCGCTAGGGGTACCTCCGTCGCCTAGCAACAGAGTCTCGTCTTGCAGGGATGCGACTTCGTGTACCCATGACGAGGGACACAGGCTGCGGTGACGTAGCAAGACTAGGGGCTGGAGACGAGTGATGGTCGCTCATAAACACCGGTGATAAGGGGCTTCAAAGACCGCGATGAAACGTAAGGTCACTCGCCTACCTGTGTTTGATGAGGGCTTGAAAGGGGCCGAAGATGGCACATTTGCCGCTCACAGAGTTAGTTTAGCTCAAACTCACATCTCGGACGCCCACAACAGAGAGAAGATTTTTTTTTTTCAAAAAAAGAAGCAAAAAATAAAATCCCTTACTACACTGAAAACTGCGATCCTTGTGAGATAATTACTAAGGAGGATGAAGTAGTCCCAGCTTGCCTGACCAGTACAGCAGGTTGAATGAAACAGATGTCTATGTAGTCTCGGTAACGGTTTGGTGTGTTGACCGCAACAATCACACATGCTGAGTCAATCATTACGGGGGAGGGAGAAAAACCTGAACACACAAGCTTTCGATAATTGTTCCTTAAAGATAATACTCCTTACAGAGAAGGGAAAAACGCCGCTAGAGGAATTTTATTTACGATTTAACAACATGCCATTGCCGAGAAAAAAGAATAAAAAAGAAAAGAAAGAAAAAGAAAAAATGAAAGATAAGGAAAGAAAAGGAAAACGATTGGTTAACTTAGCAGCTAAGTCACGTGCCGATCCTCTCTCTGTAAGTGAGAGAGAGAGAGTGAGAAAGGGAGAGAGAGACCGTTCAGTGTTCACGGTGCATGTGTAAGCTAATTTCCACAAAACCTCTGAGATAAAGACTTCCCTCCTCCTGCTGCCTAGTGAATATATGTAATAAAGGGCGGAGGAAAGGCCTTCACATTTCTGAGCTCAAGAAATACCCATAATACGAACAGTTTTGAAATCATTTGAATGCAAAAAACAAAAAACAAAAAAACAAAAACAAAAAAAAAACAACAACAGGAATATACAAGAGTGTGCATGATACTGAACACAAGTAAAAAAGCTAATACATCAGGGTTGGAATACTTTAAAAGAACGCTAATGCATCAGGGTGTGTGAACACTGGCAAGGACACTTAATCAAAAAGAAAGAAATAAACTAACAAAAAACAGACAAACAAAACAAAAGACCCGTAAATTGTATAGGCCTGTACAGCTTTTTAGCAGTTTTTGACAAGCATCATCTGATTTAGAAAAGTGCTTGCCCACCCTTCCTCTTATTTTTTACAAGATAACAGTTTTTAGTTTGCTGATGAAATGCACTTATATACGGAAGCATTTATATAAACACTTTTCATACTTGGAAAAACTGTCACCTCATTATCTCTGAGTGTTGAAAGTAAAAAGAAGTTTAAAGATCTGCATCACCTCTACACAAACAAGCAAGTAAACGAACAGATCACCGAAACGTTTACAGTGTATAAAAAAAATTCTTTGAACATTTTCTTGATATTTTTTGGGTGGAGGATGGAGACTGTGAAATATTTCCAATAAAAATGGAGCTAGACAAACCAACGAATTCATCTTTACCCATGTTTGTAACCACATAACTTTAAAATATCTCATTTCTCACTCTTAGAGCAACAGTCAGCAAATAGCAAAGAAGTAGTCCAGATACAGATTTTTCTTCTTTTTTACATCTGTTACAAAAATTCCATATGCACGTGAGGTCAAGGGCACAGGAAAAAGTTCTTTGGATCTCCTTCTCCACTAACCCCTACCACCATATAAAAAAAAGGAGGGAAGAGAGGGAGGGGGAGAACCCCAAACGCCAGCTCCTCCAGCAGTGTCCCTATCATCAGTATGGATTCGATGAAGATTGAAGCTCAGCGTTTTGCAGCTTTGGACTCGCTGCAGCCCTCCTCCGCAGCCACGAAAGACAAGCGCCTACCTGGATTAGCGAGCCGCCACGAGAGGATTACCTGCCTTGGCGGAAATCGTGGGGCTGAGCCAAGGGAAACGCTCGCTATGACAGGCGCACAAGCCAGCATTCCCCTTCAGACTGGGGAATGCTGTTCATGCGCACTGCCACCTGATGATGCGCAGCTATAAATATCGCTCGGGGCTGCTCGTCATCTGAGCTTTCAGTTTTCAAAAAAAAGTGGGAAAAGAAAAACAATTCTGATGGCATTGTTGGAAGAGGGGTGGGTAGGGTGGTTGGGGAGGAATAAAGATGACTTTATTTAATTTTCGGAGAGAGAAACTCGTGTTACTAGCTAGCGGTCTTTCACTTTGAGAAAGGTTGTGTTCTTTCTGGGATGTAACTCACCCAGGCCTCGTGTTTCTGGACACACTGGGGTTGGCGGTAAAGTTGATGGTGTAGGTTTTATTGTTGGATATTAATCTGTGCTACAACACTGTGGTCGTTAAAGATGATAGATGAAAGATGATGCGGGCCACTTGGTTCTGTGCTTACTTAAGTAAATGGATTGGTAAACTTGATTCTGTTGGTAGGCTTTCCTTGGCATTTTATTTTTTCAACACCATTGTGTGTGTGTGTGTGAGAGAGAGAAAGTTCCCGTGTTTTCAAAAGTTAGGACCAAAGTCTGGACAGCAAGCTGCTGCATGGAAGTGGAAGTCAGAAGTAAAGATACAGTCCCAGCCTTGGCTAGATAAGACTCGAACCGTCCTCACCGCAGAGAAATGGCCTCTGATTTGATGACCGCTCTTTGTCCAGCCTTGTGTCCTGTTGTGATCACACTCTTTGTTTGAGGCGTCTGCCTTTTTGTGTTGCCTCGACTGTCGACGCGGCCCATCTCGTGTTGACTGGACCAATATTGGCCAGCAACCGTCCGGCCTTTCGCCTCCCCCAGCTCTCTTCCCTCGAGACATCCCTCGGTTTCCCCTCCCCTCTTCATCCCCTCTCCCAACGATCATTGTCCTCTCACTGCTGCTGAATCTTGGCAAATGAGCCTCTACCTGATAAACCAAACCTTTTTTTTTTCAGGCATAAGAATTATGCTGATTTTTATAGAAAGAATCGTTGGCCACGAACAGGTAGGGAAGGAGAAGGAGAGCAGAGCTGGTGTTTTACTTCCGCTTCTACAGGAAGTGGTCAATGTAATCAGTTTGACGCCATGTTGACAGATCAACAAGCTGAGAGCAGTTCGGTGAAAATGAACTGCACGCAACAATTCATCTGTAAAAATAATTGCCCTCGCGATGTGATAAAAAACAGTCGTCAGCGATTTTGAGAAGTTGACGAAGCAGCTTTCGTGGAGATTAAACGGAAGAGCTGAACA
The DNA here is from genome assembly GCF_003073045.1 of Pomacea canaliculata. Classification (NCBI taxonomy): domain Eukaryota; kingdom Metazoa; phylum Mollusca; class Gastropoda; order Architaenioglossa; family Ampullariidae; genus Pomacea; species Pomacea canaliculata. The sequence continues at coordinate 12,740,947 of NC_037591.1, read as the reverse complement.
TGTTCGTGCTGAGGAACTCCGCGGCATGTCTGACGACCAGGAAAACGAAAAAGGAGCAGCAGATAGAAGAAGACCGAGTTATTTATGCTCATGCTGCTGCTGCTGTTGCTGCTGCTGCTGCTGCTGCTGATGATGATGATGATGATGATTGATGATGATCTGTTTTTCGAAATGACAAAAGTGTACTGTTAGGTTACTTGCAAATAATTAATGAACAAGATGTGTTTTTTTAATCGTCTCTGAAGAAAATTACAGTAATTGGGGTTGTTGGGGGATATCCCGAGGTTACACACAGGTCAAAGGTAACCACCCACGAAGGACGAAACTACCCGCTTGTAACCACCCTGTAACCACTAACTTTACCCACATAAAGTAGTGCAGGTTAACTTCAACCACACCAACCGATGCTAATACTGGAGACACACCAGTTTACTCAACTTTCAGCACAAGTTTCGTCTCTTTTTTTTCAATTATTTTTCAATTATTTTAAATACCTATATAATCTGATAATATAATTCGAAAAAAAAAAAAATTAGGACTCGAACAGAGTTTCGCGTAAGAAGTTCAGTTTCCTTTAAACCATCCGAGACATTTTGAACTTCAAGAACATTTCTTCTATACTGATGTTATTTGAGTCTGTCAGAATAATCCTCATCCTCTTTTACTCACTACAATTAACAGACTTTAAAAAAATACATACAGGGAGGGTGGGGATGGGGAAGCCGCCGTTCTAAAAATATTTCGCAAGACTGTAAATCAGGTGTAAATCTGAAAGCAATGATCCTGCGAATTTGAAATATTTCATCTGATCCGGAATGTGTCAACACTGTGGTGGGCGGTGATTCCAGAAGAAACATGGGGTGACAACTGCTGCTAACATTTCTTGGAGGTGACGAGAGGCAGAGATGAGATACAATGGTTTGAAAAAAAACAACAACAAACAACTCAAAAGAAATAGACACAAAAGCAAATAACAAAAAGGAGAGAAAGAGAGGTGTGTGAAAGAGAGAAGAATGAGGTAAGGGGGAGAGAAATGCAAGAGAGAAAGAGAGTTGTGTGTCTAAAGTAAGAAGCATTTGCAGTGTCATGCCGACAATGTGCCAATGGAAATGTTGACCAACATCGTCTCTTCTCTGGCCAGTGTGTTGTCTCAGGGTGTCCTTTTCCCCGACCACATACGTACCTTTAGAGGGCGTGGACCAGGCCTGACACCGACCGGTGTTGATACAAATTCGTTTACTTTTTGTGGATGATCCCCCCTCCAAGCCGTTTGCTGGCGACACCTGACGGGGGCTGGCGAGCGGCCGGGCCAGATGAGATAAGATGGCCAGACGACCAGCGCCGTTGTTTGTTCTTTGCCTCTTTAAACTCCCCCGCCCCTTTCCCCTGTCCTGTCCAGGGTCCCATGCATGTATGAAGCATGCATTCACGCGCACGCACACGAACATGTTCTAAGTCGCTTGCATGAGGAGAAAGTACCCCAATAATTTTTTTTTCTTGCTGATCATTGGAAAATGTACTCTTGGTGTGGATCGCACTTTGATGAGAGAAGGCAAGAAAATGCATGTTGTGCTTTTCTTTTTCAAAAATGAAATAATTTTACTATCATTGCAATACTGAAGCTGTGTTTTCTTCAAAAGCAATTACTGATTTTTCTCTCAAACTGATAATTTCTCTATTTTAAAAAAATTAGACAGTAGATACACTTGTAGGCATTTATTTATTTATTTATTTTTGAACGAGAGATGGCTTGTGTTGTTAGAGCCTGAGAGATTTCTCGATCAGAGGCCATATTCATGAAGCGAGATTAAATTGTTGTCCCGGGGCAAATTAGAGAAATTAAGGGGAGGTGTTTTGTTGAAGTAGTATCCACACTCCTGGTTTGATGCTGGAACCATATTTATAAATCAGCGGCAAAGATTCTCTTTGGAAGTCCATTGGGTGTGGACATCGCACATACGGAGACAAGAACTTTGTCCTGGCTTCCCCATTTTACCTCTGGACCATGACTAACACTCGCTTCATGACTACGGCTCCAAGATGTTTTATTTACAATTAATCGGAGGATAAAAAATGTAATTTAAAAAAGTATTTGTTGGTGTAGCCTAAACATTTCTTAACAAGAAACTGTTGGTGGTGTCTCTTACAGCCAGGGTTACACCAGTCTCAGAGGAACAAACTGTTCCCGGTGTCCTCGGAAGCGACAACCGTAAGTCGGTTTTTGTGAACTACAGGGTGGTTATGGACTCCTCAGAATTCAGCACTGAATTCAGATAAAGAATTTTGTATCTTGTGTCATGGAGATGCACGCTGTGCGCAGTCAGACGGTGCAGGTCATATGTAAGGGCAGACAACCGATTCAGGAGCAATGACTAGTTTACTTACATCATTTTTTAATTGGTGTCTGTGTTCATTTGTGTTGGGATGTTATGAGAGGAGGAAGGGATGAAAGGAGAGAGAGAAAGAAGTAGAAGAGAGAGAATGAGAATTAATATTAAGAAAAATGTTTTAATTGTGAAAGGTAGAAACGGGATAACTGACTATCCACGCGCCAGTAACACTTCTTCCTGACCACCAAACACTCTTCTTCACTGAAAGCAACATACCCCGTTCCTCCTACCCGTATCACAGACAACCAGGGGAAACAAAATTTAAAGGAGAGTCAAAGCTTGTATAAGATCACAGGAAGACTCGCTGTACTGTAGAATACTTCACTCTGATCTCACCCGCTTCCAGCTCGAGCAAAGAAACTTGCTTTGTTGGGCAGACTGGGGTGGAGGGGGCAAAGAGAGAGGGACTCTTTGCTCCACCCGGGGTGCCCCGACTTGTCGCCGGCTCTGAACCTGCGATGAGGAAGAACACCCGCACATCCATCAAAATCCTCTGATGGCCAGAACTAGCGGCGATCCTCGATATCCCGTTTCTAGCAACTAACAAATCTGACTAGTGAGGTTACCAACATCCCAGGGTACATCGCCAGTTTGCTCAGACATTTATCGGTCCTCCTGCGCTGGTCCTAGAAACGAGGCATTATAGATAATCTCAGGCGACCATACAAGACAGACTTCAAACGGCAGGTGACTTTTCACCCAGTGTCAACTACTTCCCACCAAGTACTTTTTGTGACTGATAACATGACCCCGACATATAAACAAACACAAGAAAATCCCCCTGAGACATGTCCACGTGGCTTGCTCGTAAATATACTTTCTCTTAGTGACAATTTAGTTTCTATGACTTCATTTGATCTTTTTAGGGACACTCTCCCTTTAAAGATAATTTCCTTTTTTTAAAAAAAAAGTGTTATAAATATTGTCCTTTTTCTTGCAGTAATTATAAAATGAAATATTTTTATAACAAACAAAAAAAAAATTATCTTTTTAATGATAGTGAAAAAAGATGCCGTCCTTTTCAGCGCAGTAAATAGAGCCATTCTCATTTTAATAACAGGAAATAAAAACAGGTCTTTTCAAAAATAGTGAATAAATATGCGGTCGTTTTCATTTTAGTAAATGAAGGCATTGCCTTTTAATAACGGTAAATAAAACTGTCTTTTGATAATTTCATTGTGTGGACTAAAAATAATGCCGGTTGATTAAGATATTTTTGTCATGATGAATAAAGATATAGATTTTTAATAATGATAATTTTAAGAGATGTAAAAGTGGTTTTCGATGTTGTTTAAACATTAAAAAAATGTGATTGCGTGTGTGTGACCTGAACGTGGGAGACCTTTAGTGGCGAAGGCTTCACCCGCATCTGATACACAGGGCGTCGTTATCACTGATTGCAAGCTCCTCTCGTCAGATCGATCTGGGAGGCACCCTCATCCTCGCCTGCCCTCCACCCACCTTCCCCCTACCCCTCATCCCTGCAGCTGCAGCTAACATCCGGGTACGGAGTGAGTGCCGCCGAGCTGTAGACACTGTCACGCTGCTGGTGACAGACCTCGGCAACCACTGGCTTCTGGTCTTGTTGCTCAAACACCTCCATTGCATCTTCTCCTTCAGGTGTCTCCTTTTCTTGTGGTTGGCAATGAATGTGAGTGTATTAAAACATTCATATGTATGTCTGTTTACAAATGATGTATACAAAGCAGAAGAACTAATTGGTCTGGGGAGACCACCCTAGCAAGTGACCCTATCTGAAGATCCAGGGACAGGAAGAAGCAGGTAGGCTAAAAAGTTGAAAATATGAAGAGAAGAAAGAGAAAAAAGAATAAGTGACGACGATGATGTCTTTAAATGTCCCCGTTCCAGCCTCCACCCAGCCATCCCCCTCCAGCCGCTCTCACCCACATTCCCGTTATGATAACGCAGAAATCATTCGGTCCCTGGTGGCCGGCAGTAGCTAGGGGCGGTCACTCTAGCGTCCCGCGAGATGGCGCTGCGACTATGAGGCAATATTGGGGCAGGTGGTAGGGACTGGTAGGGACGAGCTCATTAGGGCGTAGGTCACCGAGGCTGCGTCTCCACGTTGGGGTGGCCGCACCTGCAGAAGACAAAGGGGTGGTCTCCGCAGACCAATTAGTTCTTCTGCTTTCCAGCGTCGCCATCCGCGCCCCTGTAGCGCTACAGGAGGGGCTCCTTCAGGGGCTTGTTGCCCCTTACACTCCCCTGTCTCACCAGACATCTCTCCCTGGTCCAGGGCATGTCGGCAGGATGCCAGTCCGCCGAGAAACCGAATCAGTCCTCTGCCAGGCTTTGGACATGGGGGCGATGAAGGTGGCGATGAGGTAGTCGTGATGACTGTTGTGGGGAAGTAGGGGGAGGGAGAAGGAGAGAGAAGAGAATCGGTTATCATGGGGAGGGGAACAAGACATTACTCCACCACAGAAATGTACTTATCCGAGTCCACTTCAAAAGACAAGTTTCTAAAAAGTACTAATCAGTACAGTGCAGGGCTCGTGGAAAAGTACCGATTATTTTATTTTATTTCTTGTTTAATATTTTAATTTTTATTTTAAAATTTCAATTCCTAATATTAACTGCACGTAGAAATTGACGAGGTTTTTTGTTTTGCTTGATATGTTGTTGATATTCTGTATTGTATTTATAGATATATACTTAAAGAGACAAGTCGCTATAAATAAAGTTCCTTTATTCCTCCTTTCACTGTATATGTCCGAGATGCCAGTGATAATATACAGATTTGCAGGTACGGTTAGTTATGTAACTGGAGTCATTTTACTGGATGATAATTTAGAAAAAAATTGCAGCTAAAGGACTATTAAAACTGGTTTTCTGTGGATTGACCGAGCCGTCTCATTTCGTCAGTCTCTCTGACACAGAGAGATTTCTGTTGCTGAAGCTGTTGATGACCAAGGCGTTCTGATAAGACAGCAAACTGTAGGTGAAGTGTATTGTCAACATGTCTCACCAGCTTATTTTTTATGAACTGCCTACAACCCACACAACCTGTCATATCTCGCTTTTCAAGTCACCTCGAGTCTCTAGTTTCCTCTCTCTTTCTCCCTCCCCCTCCTCCCTCACATCCCATGGTTACAGAAACACTTTTCACCGGCATTCCGGGTTATCTTCTCCAGAAACTGCAGAACTACGCAGCGAGACACACCTTTGGCATGTTGAAGGTGGTACCTGTCGCAGGTAGAGTAGCTAGCGCTCCCTGATCACCTGCAAACAGACCCGTTGACCACCACGTGATCAAACAGACGGCTGCACGCATCATAATGTTTTGTTTTTACGTCACTTGGTATCTTAGCGATATTCTCTCTGCTGTACGTCACTTGGTGTCTCAACGATATTCTCTCTGTTGTACGTCACTCGGTATCTTAACGATATTCTCTCTGTTGTACGTCACTCGGTATCTTAACGATATTCTCTCTGTTGTACGTCACTCGGTATCTTAACGATATTCTCTCTGTTCGTCACTTAATTTCAAAGTTGACGATTTGCCCCTACAGTCAGCAAGTCCCGTGAAATCTCGTTCCCGCGCGAATAACGTGCTACGTGATCGCAGGTACGGTCCGCACTGTCTCGGTAAACACACTGTTACAACGGTCAGAAGGTGGAGCAATACAACGAGTTCATCGGACCTATGAATGTATTTTGCTACTGACAGCTATCAACTTTGAAATTCTAATTATGAACTAACATCATTTCATCAGGAGGACATTTTAGTATTTCCCTCATCTCATTCTGCTATGAGTTGTTTTTTTTAAAGTTTATATTTTTTAATACTGTATATACTGAGCAGGCTAAAGTGTATGCAGTATTTAAATGTATACAGTAGTTCAGTGTTGCATTCGATGTTCGGGTGGTGACAGTTTTAAAAATATTATTATAGATAACTCACAAGTTTTGCTGGATTGAATCTTGGTGTTATTGTTAATTTGAAAACTATCAGTCATCCTTCCTGCCTGAGCTTGTTTGCACACACACACATACACACAAACACACAAACACTGATGCTTTTACTTGCATCCTGAAATATAGCAATTATCAATTCCAAAAATAAACTGCCAAAAATGTAAAGACATCAAATCAATAACAATTCTTTATACTGTTCCTTATCAATAGCATACATCACAGATTCATTGCTAGTTATCTACATAGTTATAAAAATGTTATCTACACAGGTCACTCTGCCCAAAACAACATACACAATGTCTTAACAACATAGGAAATTGTCCAAAAATTAAACGGCCAATGTATTTGTTTGCACATCTGCCTTAGTTAGTTTTTTTTATCAACAACCAGTGCAGCCATAGGAGGGCACACAGCTGTGTCAGTGCCAACAGGGAAAAATGACAAAAATTTACTCAGGGCTTATTTAAAAAAAGTAATTACAAACCAAAGGATAATTAGTTTCACTGTAAGAAATGATTGAATGAAGTATTGTCGTGTATAATGGTGCATATATATTGCTCTTTGGGTAAGGATAAAAAGTTTTCTATAAAATAAAACTGTCGTTTATATTATGATGAAATCTACACAATGCAATCATGGTTTGTGTTAACACCAATTCCTAAAAAAAAAATGTTTACTTACTCTTCGGTGTTCACATATATTGTTACACCTGGCAGCCAGTACAAACTCGAGACTGGTGTGTGTAGACTGGTAGTGGTAGTAGTGATAGATGTAGTATACTCAATACAACACAATAGTTTCCTAATCTGCACGTGGGCTTGCGAGATTCGCTATTTTCTGAGCAACTTGCATCCGCCATACTGCGGTCCCTGAGGTCACGAACCCAAACTGGGATTTGAACAGGTGAGGAAATCGTTTTTATTTAATTTCTCCATCTTCGTGTTTCACCTTGCTATTTTACATCAGAGACATGAATAAGTAAAATGAAAGGAGTCTTTTGAACTTGCTTTGTGTCACCAGTCGGGTAGGTCTTTAATGTTTGAGAGGACGAGGAAATTTAAATATCGTGTTTTCGCAGATTAGGTCTTCAGTTTCTAGTGATTCTTTTGAGAAAAAAAAAAAATCAGAAACCATATAAGACTGAAATTGTAATCCGTAACACAAATTTTCTCCTAGTCCAGAATTTTTTTTTTTTGACATCCCGTCATTTTATTCTTTGGGTAGAAGGCGGCGAGAGCAAGGGCAATGGAGATTGTGTAATTGTTTCAAAAGTGATCAATGCTCAATTTTTATAAGAACTATTGCAGCGACCAACATGGCGGGTATGGATCAGTGCTTGGAATAATTGACTTGGGAGCTGGCTGAAAGGGATTGGTTTTCATTGAAGGCTGGGGACAGAGCGATTCTGGGATTGTTTTCTCGCGCTGACTGAACCTCAGATATCCCGCCGAGGGCTCCGTAATTAATTTAAGATTGGTGAGGCTTGTGTTTAAGACGACATTTCGCTGTCTGTGTTTGTATGTGTGTCTGTGTGTCTGTGTGTCTGTCCATGTTCCTCTGTTCATGCTTGTCTGTGCGCTTGATTTTTTTTCCCCCCTCATTCACTCTTGTTTTGATAATAATCGTGAATAAATTAACACCTGCATTTCACTCTCACGTTTTATAAACTCAAGCAAATAAACAAATAAAATTGTAATTATCAAGCTCATTATTATCAAAATGCACGTGCAGACTGAAATGTATACTCGGACTCAGATAACCCATAAACAAGTTCATGTCATCGGACAAGCACGCAATATCGTCCCCGCCCTTTTCTCTCTCTCTCCATCTCCCCCTCCCCACAAAAAGATTTGAAATGGCGGCGAAGTAGGTTGCAAATCTCTCCAGACCGTCTAGGCGCCCCTTTCACACCCTCGTGTCATCGCTTGTGACGTTTCTAACCACCGACTCTAGCGCCCTCTGGCGAGAGGCAAGGGAAACCAGGCGCTCGTAGAGCGGGTCCTGAGTGGAAGAACAACTCGGCACTAATGCCAAATGCGGGCTGCGAACATCTGATGCCTGGCCTTAATTATGGACTCAGTTCGGCTCTGATGCTACCACACCCAGTCACCACCCCTTTCGCTTCCACAGCCTCGTGCACTCCTTCTTTCTTTCTTTTTTTTTTCTTTCTTTCTTTGTATAAAAAAGTGTGCGATGTAAACACTCAGACATAGATATCCACAGTTTGTTGTTGATGTAGATGATGTCGACTATGATGATGTAGTAAGTGTAAGTAAAATGAGAGAGGGAGTGAAGAAGGTGAGTGTGCGTGTAAGAGAGAAATCGTGTGTATGTGAGAGAGAGAGAAGAGATGATATTTGGGAATATATGAGGGTGAATGAATGATTGTATGTGTGTGTGAGAGAGAGAGGGAGGAGACGATATGTGGGAGTATATATATATATGACGGTGAGTGAATGTGTGTGTGTGAGAGAGAGAAATGAGAGAAAGAGAGAAACGTTACCCAATGCGACCTTTGCCCTGACCAGCGGCCACCGTCATCACCTCCCTCCCACTGCGCTCTCCCTCCCCACGTGTCTCTTCCCTCCCTGGCGGCGATGGCTGCGCGCAGGTTACCTGCAACAGTACATACAGTCTCGAGTACTACCACCGGCACTACTCACGACTCCACCGGCGCAGTAGCACGGTAGTCGTCATGTGTGTGACGTCACCAACGTCCGCCGGCTACCAATTAACTTAGGCTTAATGACCAACCCGTTGTGTAACTGATACACGGGGACACGGCCCCTCTTGTCTGGCCCCGGGCCAGGGGCCACGTCAGATCCACGGGTAGGGGGCGACAACTATGCTCTCCCACCCTCCACTCCGCCATGGCCGTTACAGACTTGGTCTCTTGATACCTACTGCTTGACTCACGGCTTCCTGATTACTTGGTCTCAGACTTTCACTGTGATACCATCAGTGACAGTGAATTCTGTGTTCGACTACAAAGATGAGAACTTTGACTTGCAATTCTCATTGACTTTGAATCCCGTAAACGGAAAACAACACAAAGGTAATTATAATATATATTTAAAAAAGCACATATAGGGGGTGGGTACAATTCATTTTGAAACATCGAGAAAATAATAGTAATGATTTTTATTTAAAAAGGTTAGGGATTTATGGGGGATTTTTCCCTCCAAAATACCTGAAAATATTGTGAAAGTCTACATGAACTTTGCCCCAGGCAGCTTGATGGTATTCTGTGTCGGCCTTGCTGTAGTTAGTTTATGTAAGTGTAGATGTCGTAGGTCAAGCATGAAGCATCACGCCCTTCTACTGAATAGAATCGTGAAACAATAGTTAGACATGGCGCAGGCAGCGGCAGGAGAGATGTGGGAAGATGTGTCCTTCCATGTCTCGCACTCAAACCCTCCAACAGTCTTACATTCCTGTTGCTACACTTCCATTCCTCTTGTGAGCCTAGTCCTCAGTCTGTCCTCACCGCTGTGCGCATTGGTTATGACGTCATTGGAGCACCTGGCCAGCCATGAACCCTGACCTCCAATAATTTTGTCAGCGAGCAAAGTCGTCACCAGCGCCGACAACATTGTGCTTCCGGTTTTGCTCCACCCACGTGACCTGTCGGGAGAATTGAGTCCCTTTGCTCAGTCAACACCCGGTGTCACAAAGCAGGTCAGAAAAGTAAAATACGATGTCCGGGTGGCGCAGGATGTTCCAATGCACCCAGTGATGATGGCATCGATGAGCTCAACAAATGCGCAATGATCTCTCTCTTTTTTTTTTTTTTTTGATTACCTTTCTTTTTTTCTTCCACTGCTGTTACCGGAGGCAGTTGCTGTTGGGAGCATCTCGGGTACTCATGCAAGTCCGTGTGGGTGGACGCAGTGATCAATGACGGAGGTGGTCGCACGTGTGCTGTTGCGTTGTCAGGTTTGTGTACGGTGCGTGCGCGTGGGCGTCCGGCCCTCACGCACGTGCACCACGTGTGAAACTTGGCGGATGAAGAGAAAAGCACGCATTCATGCTCCTGTGGTGGAAGGCGACAGGTTGAGTTATCTGTCCGCAAACTACGACAGGTTGAGCTGTTTGGACATAGGTGTGCCACGAGCGGCGTTTGTGCAGACTTATTTTAAAAAATCCGCGGATCTGTTCAAGCACAGGATTTTCTTTTGTATTTTAGAAACGAAGGGAAGCAGAGATAGAGATTTTTAAAATTCTTTATTTGGATTGCATCGTGCCCAAAGCCGATGTGGGAGGCAAGAGAAAGGAGTAGTACAAACAGAAATAAATACAAAGGCACAAGAGTGAGTGAGCGCTGCTCTAGCATAACCAACTGTCTTTTAACCTCCCCTTCCCACTTTTTGACCCCTACATATTGAGTATTATATCATGACTTCTGATGATGTAAAAAGAACGCCATCATCGTCATATCTACCACCTCTACCACAGCCATCTGCTCCCCAGCAAAAACAAAAAAAAAAAAAAACAAAAACAAAACAAAACAAAAAACAACAACAACCCCCACAAAAAAAACAAAAAAAAAACAAAAAAACAAAACAAAAAACAACAACAAAAAAAAGCAAAAACAAAACCACCAACAAACGAACAAAACAAAACAAAAAAAAAACAAAAAAACAAACAAACAAAAACAAAACAGAAAAAAAACAAGGAAAAAAAGTTTAATAAAATTCACGCCTTGGTCTAATTTGCTACATGTTCATTCATTCATTCTTTTTTTCTTTCTATCTTCTCCACGTTTTTGTCTCTCTATCGCTACTGTCCCCCTGCATCTGTTTACCCGGACAATCTCTCCAGCCACTCATCTAATTTGCACGATATGAACTCCGCAACTGAAAATATGGATTAGCGGGGCAAAAACAAGGCTTGCTGGCTGCAAAGCCGGGCTTCATTAAGGGATTATAATCAAGGCAGCGAGCTCGGGCTGAAGACCTTCACAAGTCAGCCGCCCAAGACATTCAGGTAGCCACGGAGCAGGTAGGACAGCCTCGTCTGAGAAAGCAACCGCTCTTAACGCTGATTGTCCCGTTGACGGCGGAATCAATGAAGTCTTTCAAATCGCCGCACCTTCTGGACTTCCTTTACGAAAAAACAAAAACAAACAAACAAAAAACTTCGAGAAAAAAGTTTCTGTTAAAAGGGGAGATTAAAGGAAGAAAATAGATCGGTGAATATTCTTAGTTTCTGCACGGTGTGAAAGACAGAATAGCGAAAAAAAAAATCCCTGAAGCTCCTTTTTTAATTTTTCTGTCTTTAGACGGTGGTTCGTGTTTCTGAAGCAGGACAGACAAAGGAAGAAGGTGCAAGTGGAGATAAAAGTTTCTTAGAAGAAATGTGTTTTCTAGGAGTTACCCGGGGTACTGGCGTGGAAGGCGACTTCTATCGTGTCAGGCACGATGTACCTTTCTGGTCACGAGCGATTAAAGAAGTCCGCGAGGTCGTAGTGTCACGTGATGCTGTCTGGGACCAGTTGCACGACAAACTTCTGATTTTAAACGCTTTTAGACCTAAAAATCTTATAGAAACCCCATTGCATATTTTTTAAAAAGCTTGAGACTGTTTTAAACAAGATAAAACTGCTTCAGAAAGATTTTCGTTCCCATCAGGACAATTTTTCGTGTGTCCTTTGTGCAACGCATTTAACTGACAGAGAAGCACATTTTGATAAATGTCCTTCTTTAGAACAATTTTAGAAACATGTTGTTGTGTAGCCCTGGTCGCTTTTCTTTAAAAATAAAACAAAAACTTCTCCACTTATTTTGTCAACCACATCCTGCGAGACTCGCGTGTTTGTAGCCTGGGACTGGCTCATGTCGCTTGCGTGACTATTGTGTTTTGTAGAGACAGACTGGCTCAAATGGCCGACTAGTCTGTCCTGTAGGATTATTCCAGGCGCCTAGCTTCAAACCATTTGTTGGTCACAATCCTTTCAGTTTAAACTGGATACTCGAGATATTTTGTTTGACTCCTTTGTCTTTGTGAGATCGCTTAGAAAGGAAGAAGCATCTCATCTTCCCTGACCTGGTGTAGTTTACCTTCATCACGTGGTTACAACTCCTATTAAGGAAGGAAAGGGAGAAGTTATCTACATCTAGATATTTGAAATCAGGGTTTGTTTCATATCTAGACTTTCGCTCTGGTAAATGTAACATCTGATAAAAAGTTTTGAAGCAGCCTGGTAAAGATGTTTGTCTGTATGTTAACCTACCTGCTCCATCGTTCCCCTTGTTTGTCTGTGTACCCGTCTACCTGTCTGTTTCTCTGTCTCCTATTTTCTCCAGAAGCACCTCCCTCTTGCACTGAGCGACTCTCCGGACACCTCTGCCCGTCTCGGCTTTACACGGGGAGACCGCGGTTCCAGTCTCGATGCATTCTTCTCTCTCGACAGTTCCCGCATCCCCGGCCATTGTTCGCGCCGGCCATGTCATCGTTGCGACTACAACGGCCTTCATTTTCCAGCCAGAGAATCGCGGCCTCTGAACCAGGCAGTTTAAAAGGCGACCCGACAATGGCATGGAGTACAATCGGGGATATGGGGAATCGACCTGCGCCTTTTATCAGTTCAGGCAGCGATATGGCAGCCGCCATACTGGCAGCGGGTCCTGCAACCCTGGGCTGTGCTTGGCTTCGCTGGGAATCTGTAAAAATTGCTGTGATTAAGGCGCGCGCGGCGTGGTGTCAGTGTGTTCGTGTGTGTGTTCGAGAAATATTGGGTGCTTGTTGGGGATGGGAGTGAAGGTGGAGATGGAGATGGAGGCGTTGTGTGTTTTGATGCACGGGTGTGTCGTTGACTGTTTCCTGTGGTAGAACTGTCCAATATGGAACTACGTTTGAAACATGTTGACATAACGGCCATTTTGAATGAAGACATTTATTCCATTATGAATGTGCTATCAGGCGTTAAAGAAGACAATTCTTCCACAGCTTAGACATGTCAAAGGTCAACTGTTCGTAAAATGTCTCTAACATGGTCCTGCCCAGCCATCGAGACATTCACTTCTATGGAAACAGGGTCTGTGGGGCCAACGTTGGCTACACAACGGCTTTTGTTGGCAAAAATCATTGTAGCCTCATGCTGAGCCCTCTCAGCCCTAACGCTAGCGTTTGGTCGGATTTCCAGCCTTTAAGGCTTCAAAGTTTGAAGTCAGACAAATCATACACAACCAGGTTATGAACACATACGAACAACATTGTGAGCCTCACAAATTCCTCCCAGAAGGAGGATCCTAGCAAACTGCTTTCTCTCGTTACTTTGAGAAGAGCCCCCTGTCGTGTTCTCCAATATTTACCTCCCTTTGTCTCAGCCTAAAATTTCATCCTGACTAAACACTAGCTCTAACGAGAAGCTACGTGATCCTGCGAGAGTTTGACGGCCTCAGTGTCGCCACCTGGGGTGAGGACTGTTTCCACACGTTTCGCTTCCATTTAGCAGCCGACAGGGTGCTGTCACTTCTGTCCTGTTGTGACGTAGGCGGCGCACGTGCGTCCTGGACAGCTCATGTCTGACTCCTGATCCGTAAGAGAAAGAGAGAATGGAGAAATAGAAATGTGGAGAGAGAGAGATGAAGAGAAAGACAGGGATGGGAAGTTTTTTTAAAAATATTTTTTAATTTTTCTTTTTTTAGATCGGATCGTGCCCACAGCCATGGGAGGTAGGTCGTGGGTGGGTGAGTGAGAGGAAATGGTAGAAACAGAAATGAGTGTAAGTGTATAAGTGATACACAAAAGTGTAGTAATGTCCCTTAAATGGACAATGTTTAGTTAGTTTTGTCTTCTTTTCATGCAAATGAAACAAAAACAGGAGAAAAGAACTCTGTAACATTCACTAAACCTTTCTAACGAACAAAAAACAGTCAAGTTCCTTTTCATTTACACCAGTTTGTCTCAATAGCTTTACATGCAGTACATGAAAATAAAAACAAAACAAAAGAAGCATCTTAAAAAAGTTCATAAGTTGAAATTTTAGAGAGCATGAGATAGAAGAGCTGTCAGAACACAAAGTATTATGTTTTATTGCTGGAAGGGGAAGTTTACAGAACATAAAGTATTATTTCTTATTGTTAGCATGGACTGTCGGCTCGGCATAGCACAAAGCATTATTTCTTACTGATAAAAGGAGTGTTTAAAGAACGCAAACCATCATTTCTTATCGTTAGAAAGGAAGCTGACAAAACACAAAACATTATTTCTTACTGTTAGAAGGGAGAGTTTATAGAACACAGAACATTAATTGTTAGAAGACCACTAAGGCACCTAGAACATTCGTATTCTAACTGTCAAGTCGTCGAAAAAGATTTTGTAAAAAAAAAAAATTAAAAAAAATAAAAGACCACCTTACGGAGTATGATTGCAAGACATGTCATTCTTCAACGAAACAGAGTTGTGTAAAACAACATCACACATTACAAAGTACAAGTGTGTGCCAAGGATAATGGATATTTAAGGATAATTATTGGTAATGATAATGCATTATCAACGTTCCTACCCAGAGCCATTAAACAGAAGAAGAAAGAACAGCTTGATAAAAAGACAGAAGTAACTAGAAAAGTAGAGCCAGGGGCAACTAGAAAGTGAAGCAAGGGCAGATAAACACGACACGCCCATACATCCACACCCCACCCTTTTCTCATTTCCCTACCCTGCAGACGCTTCTCGAGGTTGCTGCATCTTTATCAGCCCCTTTACCACAAAATAAGACGATTTTGCGGTTACGTTGAATAAAATGTCATCCTTTCTCCTGGCGAGTTATGGCCCCTTTCGCGATAAATCCTACGCAGAATTATTGTGCAGCGGCGCCCGAAACAGGAGGGGATAAGATTTGTCTCCCACCACGGTGACACGTATCCATATTCATCGTCTCTATTGTCTTCTCGAATTGTCCTTCTCTGCGGCCGGTCCACCGGCTTCCTCTCACCCCACCCGACCTCTGACCTCCCCACGTGCTCGGGGTCAACCCGCCAGTGCGCAGGCGCATTTTACGGTTATGACAACGCCGCGATTGGCCGCGAAACGGAGAAGTAATAATGGATTTTTGCGGGCGACTGCGGAGGGCAGGGGCGCCTGACAGTTACGGATTACTATTTTGTTCATAACCTGCCCCTACGTGGATCAAATGATCGCCATGGTTTCATCCTGCGCCTTAATTGATTCCACCCAGCTCTTCTTGATCTGACAGTCGCCTCCTTCTGTATGCGCAGCTAGGAACCAGTGCTGACAGTTGCGAAACAAGGTTTTGAATTTTCATTTGCTTTTTATGCCTCTACTCCTATCTCTCTCTCTCCCTCTCTCCGACGTTGTCTTTATGACAAATGTCTTTTTTTTTCGGGAGACGGGGGTGGTTGGGGTTAGGATGTGGCACTGCCATCGATGCTGAAGCGGATTTTCTGCTGCTTGCCTAATGAAAGATGACACTCGTGCACTTCCGCCAGTGGCTCTACCTGTCTGATGGCGGTTTTCTCTCTCTCTCTACCTGACTACCGTAACGCGAGACCGCGGTCGTCTCCCTTGTCATCGCCGGTCTTGCTGCAGATTGGGGATGCGCGAGACGAATGGGGATGTGGGGAGGGGGTGGGAGCTGCAGGATGGGGGAGGAATAGAAAGTGCAGTGGGGAAAGAGAAGATAAGAAGCTCGCCCCACACCTTGTCTCGGCGCCAGGGCACGTGCGGTGACAAAACGCGGTGCAGCACGCAACATGATTAACGGTCGTCCGCGGTGTAGAGAAACACGAGAACTGAGAGAAAAAACTGACAGAGTCGTGGTCGGGGTGTCCACACTGGCAAGACTAGGGGATGCTGGCAAGACTAGGGTGATGATGACAAGACTAGGGGATGCTGGCAAAACTAGGAGATGATGACAAGACTAGGGGAGGTTGGCAAGAGAGACGGTGTGGTGTTGGCAAGAGAGGCTGCGTGGTGCAAAGATGGAGACAGGACGATGCTTGCAATATAGAGACTGACTGGCTCTAGTTATGTTGGCCAGAGAAAATGGTTGACTATGGCAAGATTAGGAAAGAGTTCAAGGTAAAGGTCGTACCATGACCCTTGAGATCGTTAGGGAGTTAGGTGTTTGAGACCTCACTTTTCTCGGGGCCACCTGTATGTGAGGGTGTTGCCCATCTCCTCTCCCTCCCTGACTTACTTTCTTTGGAGTTAGGTACCCGGTCCTGCTAGCTGGGTGGACTTTGGGGACAGGGGAGCGTGAGCTGCGCTACACGAGTATCGAACCGGTGTGTCTCTCAGTTCTAACCACTCGGCTATTCTCCCTGAAGAATGGATGACAGGAAAGAAACAGGAGAGGACAAGAAAGAGATGATGACAGGGTAGAGACGGTGCAAGACAGAAAAACATCGGTGTGCGACTTACTCCATGGCAAGAATGTGTGATGGTGGCACGAGAAACTGAGGTGATGCTGAGACTGCAAGAGAGACCTGGCGGCGCTATCAAGTGACAGGGACGAGGCAGGTGACACAATGAATGACAAGAGAGATGCTGGCAAATGACAAGAAATGGCAGAGACAAGAACGAACTAGTGGATGCCACAAGCAAAAAGTAAGTGGGCGAAGGTGGGGATGGGTGATGGCCATGACAGTTATGAGAGGTAGGTGTTAGAAGGAAGATGAAAGGCGACTCGACAACAGGTCAAAGGACTTGGAACACGTGATGAGATATTGTGGGTCACCCACCAGAGAGAGAGAGTGAGTGAGAGATGCAAGATATACACTTGCATGCCAGCGAGTGACGAGTAAGAGGCACCTCTCCACTGGCAAGAGACGAGGTGGGAGGTGACAGTGGCAAGAGATAGTAATTAACAGGAAAAACGGTCGAGAGCACTTAAAAGCTAATGGGTGGCACAAGCTGACAGAGGATGACAGGTAAAAGAAGCAGTGGGCGCGCTCTACGAGTCTCCAATATTAGTATTGCTACTAGTGTTAGTGATAGTATTAGTATGAATGTTACTATTAGTATTAGTTATAGTAAGCCTCGTTATGAATTCATGGATTGTCCAGGGCAACATGAGGAAATCAAAGACAAGCGTATGGTATAGGGGTACCTTCAAAGTACTCGTGTTTGATAAGTTCAAATGAAACATCAAACTTATTTCAGGTGTTTTAAATAAAAAGGGATTGACCGCTACAAAGGTTGATATCGTTTCTGTAATTTTCAAATTTCTTTTCTTTTGTTTTCAAAAATATTCCTGGAATACATGGAAAAGTTCATTTTTGAATGCCTCTGTTTCAGAGAGCACCTACATGAAGCTCAAGGGACAGACCAAACCCGACACATGCTGCTCGCCGCCATCTTTGAACCATCTTAGTCCAAAGCGACCCCTAGCGGCTGCTCCAGGAAAGTTTGACTACGCCGAAAAATCGTTCGTCAGTAGTCCCTATGAAGCCACTGCCATCCCCTCACCCTCGGATTCCTTGTGTTCTTCCGCATCAGGGAAAGAGTCCGTGTCTTCCTTGGGTTACAAGGACGCGGTGACGCCATCGTACGGCGGCCAGACGGCCGTGTACACCATCCTGGAAAGGTCAGACATCTAATAATATTCTGAACACAATTTTGAGATCGAGACGATGTCAGTGTGATTTGAAAATAATTACAATAATAATTGTTAAGTAACAACAACAACAGAGGTAAAACTGTAACAATTGGGGTCACAAAACATCGCTGGACGATCCAACAGGTCATTAGGTCAAGAGAGATCACGCTTTTTTGAAACAAACCAGGGTGGAGAAATTATTAAGACAAACAAACCACCTCACACCCAATAAAACAGTGTCTTCTCCACCCAGTAGCTTTCTACCTCCCTTTACGTGTGTTTGGTTGTCCGTCCATCCGTCTGTCTTTCCAATCTGTCTGACAGTCGGTCTACATAGTAAAGACAGATCGCAGGATTTACGGGTGAATGGGTGGATCCTCCTCAGTGGGTAGGTCTGAGGGTGGGTGATCTGATCTGGTGGTCACCACTTGCCTCGCGCGTCCTGTTTGGTGACCGTCTGCGTAAACAGACATAAAACCACTGAACTACCCGTCTACGTAAACAGAGATCAGCCCGGCGAGCCACCCGTGGTAACAGCTTTCTCAACAAGTCCCCACTTCACTGTTTGCCTGTAGCTACCACAGCCCTTGTTAATCTGTCACCAACTGTATGAATATTACCTGTGAGCCTGCCTTCACTTTATTCCGAGGACCTTCGAACCTCGGCAATCATAGGTCAGGGATGGTTACCTTTATTGAGATAAAAGTTTATTTTGTGTATATGATATGTAAATAAAGAGAGAAAAAGAAAAAAGAATTGATTCTAAAGGAATTAAAACGAGTACTCATCGACCTCTGAATCATCAACAAACAAACAAACTAACAAACACACCCAAACTAACAAACACACCCAAACAAACACACCCAAACAAACACAAACAAACAAACAAACACACACAAACAAACACACACAAACAAACACACACAAACAAACACACACACACAAACAAAAAAACAAAAATACACACAAAGGAACAAAAAAAAACCACAAACACAAACAAACACACACAAATACACAAACAAACACACACACAAACACACACAAACAAACACACAAACACACACAAATAAACACACACAAATACACAAAGAAACACACAAACACAAACAAACACACAAACACACACAAATAAACACACAAACACACACAAACACAAACAAACACACAAACACACACAAATAAACACACACAAATACACAAACAAGCACACAAACACAAACAAACACACAAACACACACAAATAAACACACAAACACACACAAACACAAACAAACACAAACAAACACACAAACACACACAAATAAACACACACAAACAAACCACACAAACAAACACACGAACAAACAAACACATACATAAAAATCATAAAAACGCTAAAGGGTGGTGTGCAAGAATATTTGTGAACGTGTGCCTGAGCTTTGCTGTATGTTTGGCTCAAGTTGGCCTTTAAGAGCGAGGGCTGCACACAGCTTGCAGCGTTTGCACAGACTGACGACTGCACGTGAAAGACACGTGTGGGGCGCAGTTTGTTTTTGGTTACAGCGCAGGTCTGGTGCGCGTGGAACGTGGGGGCCGAGATATCGACACTCTTGGCGAAACATATGGCTGAAGCTCGCCAAATACAGTTTATTGTTCCTTTCCCGCCGGGGCAAGTGCAAAACAAATATTTACAATTATGGTATACATCAGGCGCTGGAATAACGGGGCCTAGCAAGGTATAGTAGGGGTCTTGGCCCTCGTCCAGCCGTGTTTCATCCCTAAAGACAACACTACACCCACAATGAAGGTATGCGATCTGACAAGATTTGCAGTCATCTGCCATGGCCCCGACTTTCCCTTTGTGGCGTTTCCTAGGTGCAGGTGATGACGGTTAGGCTTGTGTTCTCCATTTTTCTGGGA
This sequence comes from Pomacea canaliculata, assembly GCF_003073045.1. Classification (NCBI taxonomy): domain Eukaryota; kingdom Metazoa; phylum Mollusca; class Gastropoda; order Architaenioglossa; family Ampullariidae; genus Pomacea; species Pomacea canaliculata. The sequence continues at coordinate 12,721,156 of NC_037591.1, read as the reverse complement.
AACAAGACTGCTTCATATTTCTGCTAGGCCAGTGTGTTAACAGCGCGTGGCATTTACCAGGTAGGGGTCGGGGGAACTAGAGGTGGGTGTAGGTTTACGCCAGTTAAGGGCAGAGGTCAGGCTGAGTAATATTTGGCGAGTGCACCAACCAGTCATCAGGCGAGAAGGACAAGTGGCAGATCAGATGAAGTTGGACCAGTCGTTCGTGTGTCCATCTTTCAAGGAATCTTCTCCCCGACAAGACATTCATGAAATTTTTTCAATCGCTGAAGCCGCCAAACATTAAAACATAAAAAATAAGTTTTTTTCTAAAAGCAGAGTGACTCAAACCCTGCCAGTTGTTGTTGGTCGGGTTCGCCAAGTCATCTGTCCTATGATCACATTGTAATCTTAAAGTAATATTTGTTCCATGGATCACTGTTTGCTTGAGGCTGGGAGCAGTGTTTAGAAGCAACAGTGATGAAAGCTAGTCCTTGTTTGAAACATCAAATTTCTTTCTCCTCTGTTACTGTAATTAGCGATCGTTGCCAATTTATTTACTCATATTTGGAGACTAGATGTCTTGTCATGAATTAAACCCAGTCCTTTGACCAAAAAAAAAAAAATAAAAAAAAAAAAAAAAAAAAAAAAGAAGAAAAAACAACCTTACACCTGAAGTGGCCTTTTAAGTTCTTAATGATCCCATGAATAACATTTTGATCTTGCCTCGACTTGTGAACTCACTGCAAACTTTGAAGTACGTTTGATGCACTTTTACGATTTTTTGGTTTTATTTTTTGCCTCAGCCATTCTGTCCGCTGCTTCTGTTCCCGATGCAGAGACTGACAGTCATGTTTCCTTCCCATCCCCACCATTTCTAAGACAGAAATGGATGTCGGCGCGGCTTTAAAAAAAAACCAAAAACAAAACAAAAAACCCTCCACAACAATGGAACTCATGGCCATCGCCCAGTATCTTTGTTCCCAGAAATTTCGTACACACACATGAGCGCGTGCGCGCGAACACACACACGCACAGAGCAACGAGCGGTGGTCGAGAGGCGTCCAAAGAGCCAAACGTGATAGCAAAACTCGCGACTTCAAGGCATTTCAGATGGCTTTCTGTTTCCATGGAAACCGTACTTTTGATAGTGTCCCCTACGGTGTGAAATCGCCGTCCTGTCCACAGAGGAGGGGCGGGGGGAAAAGTGGAGGCAGAGTGGGTGGTGGTCGTGCCAGGGAGGGAAGGAATGTAGGACGGGTGGAGGGGGAGAGAAGGGAAGGGAAGGGAAAGAAGCCACAGATCTATCCTCTTGCCTCGTGGCTGCGGTTAGCTAGCTACACCCTGCATCCCACCTTGCACTGGCGAGAGGACTGTAGCTCTGTGGCTTTCCTGGCGCGAGACCAGCGCGAGAAATTCACGGTTCCATCTGTTCTGCAAGGCTGTCATTTTCTGGCCTCAATAGCCCTTTCGGCCGCGCAGGAGCAAAGGCTTCGAATTTACGGCAGCTCTTGATCTTAGCATAATAGATTGTCACTCTTGTTTGCCTGCCTGCCTGCCTGCCTGTGTCTTTTATTCATGCGAGGGCGGTCGCGCTTCTTGTCAAGTGTTGGATGTCGTATCTGTCCTCGAACTGTGTGTCCAGTCTGCACGCTCTGCTGGCCAAAGGTTGTCTTGTGCTGTTCGTCTATCTTTATGGCCCTGCTGTTTTTGTTTTTTGTTTTTGTTTTGTTTTGTTTTTGTTTTTTTTAATTTTATTTTTGTTTTTCTGCTGTGTTTTTTAACTATGTCTCCATGAACACTATTATTAATGCCCTCCCTTGCGAGCTGCGTTAGTGTTAGTGGTGAGATATTATCGTTTCCTGTTTGGTGAGGATTTTTTGGTTGTCGCTTGTCATCTTTCTATCTTCTTTTTTTTCTTCTGTCTTTTCTTTGATTTTATTCTAAAGCACTTAAACATATCATGGTTAATTCGTGTTTTCAAGCAGGACATCTTTAAACAGTTTTACTTTGTTACTGTTACTTTATTAGCGTGACGTGTTACTTCATTACCATTAACTATTACTTCATTGTTATTACATGCTATTTTTATTGCATATTGCTTTTTTTTTTATACTGTTACCTTCATTTCGTCCTCGCGATATTTTCGATCTGAAATCTCATTTGTTCATCCACACTTAGAAGTCCTTGGCCCCACAACTCTAATCTGACAAAAAAAAAAAAAAAAAAAAAAAATAAATGAAGATAATTTTTTTTCATTCAGTAAGATCTTTTCTGACGACCAGTTCTAACACAACTGTACACATGTACACGCATGTACACATCCCACCTAACTCTCACCCACCCATATACCCCACACACGTACGGGTAGAATTGAAGGAAGACAAAGAGAAGACAGAGGGAAGAGTTGCCGTGGTCATAAGTTCTTTCATGATTTAATGACCTGGTGAACTTTGTCTGCAGCAGGTTTCCCAGGCCACACTCCGCACCCAGCAACAACGCCTTCTCCAGTCCGGGGCCGCACCCGCATCACATCACCTACCCAGCCCCACCACCACCGTCTTCACAACTGCCACTACCACAGCAGCAACCCTACCCGGCCAACCACGCCATCACAGCCTCTTACAACACCAGCGGTAGCAGCAGCAGCAGCAGTAACAGCAGTCACAGTCACTCTCTGCAGTGCAAGCCACCCGATGCGCATGACCGGAACTTTAACATGCTTCCGGTGGCCTCCAGGCATGGCGGGTACTCAGCTCCGATGGTTCCGGTGGGAGAAGACCATTCAGTGAACGTGAAACAAGAACCGCACGATAAAGGCTATGAAAATGGACAATGTTGTGGTGAGTGTGCTTTTCATTGCACTTGGAGACTGTGTGTGTGTGTGTTCCTCCCTTCTCCTCTCCTCTTCCTCGTCTTCGTCAATTATATAGAATCTCGAAGTCTTTCCTTTCACGTTTCATGGATGCCAATAGACATCTGGAAATTACTGTTGACCCTCTGAGTAGCTCACCTGCTACAGGCCTTCAAGTCGTTACTCTCTAACAAAACAAATCCATCTGTGTGTGAATGTGGGTATGCTAATCCAACCCGAAATTAGAACTCTTCTCTTGTCTTAGGATTAAAGATTCTTTATGGGCTTTTGGAAACAGTTTTCCTAGCACATGGTCAAGAACTTGTTGGAAAGGCTTGCGAAAATATTTGTCCGACAGGAAAGTTTAGATAATAATGAAACTTGCTTTTAAGTTGACAATCGTACAAGTGACTAAAGAAAATATTTTTTTAAAAACTGTGACTGGTTGATTGATAATTATCTAAATTTGTGTGTACCTTGGTGTTTGATTTTTTTGAAAACCGTACCACGCTACCTGTCTTCTGCACCATAAACAGATACTGAGTTCTGAACTCATGAACCTTAGATGGTTGAACCAAGACCTGGTGTCTTTATTTCCTGACTGCCAGCACTCGCTAACAAGTTACATTAAAACACTAAAATTAACATCCACACTCCCCAGTACCTCGCTGAAAGGAAGCTGCTGTAACACTTCATCGGAAGGCACCTCTGCTGTCAATTGTCTGCATTACAAGTGGGTGCACTTCACTCCTCCAGCGCATCCCCCACCCCACAGCCCCTCCTACCCTGGGTGCCGAGCCTGAGCAAGATCGAGGCTAGAGATGAGTAAACTCAGTGAGCGCAAGAATCTGCTGTGGACAAAATCAAAGACGCCAGATGCCCCGAAACAAAGGCCCCAGGAGTTACGTCCCCATGCTTTGTGTTTCTCCTCGCAGAAAAATACTTCAAGGGTTACCTACCCTGCCGGCGTCAAACAGGGTGATGGATGACGAGGGTGTGCAGCTTGTTGAGTAGCTAGCCCCGAAGTTTCGTCGTCTCTCGGGCCTCATAGTCGAGCCCCGAGGTTCCACAAAGTGTGTCGTCTCAGCACCAGACCTTAGGTGTTCTTGAGCGGCTCCCTGCGAACCTTCCCTTTAACCGGGGAAACAAAAGCACAAACACGGGGCTCTTGTATGTGACGATTCCCTGGAGCTGCCGTAAACAAGCACGGAGTGAAAAAAGCGTGTTGTGCTTTGATAAGTCTCTCTCGTTTGCTCTGTGTGTGTGTTTCTCTCTCGTATACACATACACTTAAGCACGCACGCGCACACGCATGCGCACACATACACATACAAAGTTCAAAGATCTGTCTTGGACAAATGCACGTGCAAGCAAACATACACAAGTGCAGGCCCGGGCACAGGCAAGGCAAGCAATACTGTATAGTCTATATACAAGCTGAGATGGACGAAACTTTCAGGATTAACACAGTTAAACGAAGGAATGGATGGATGGATAGACGAACGACAGAGAGAGAGAGATAAAGGAGGGGAGGATGAAGGGAAAGAAAATTTTGTCAATGCAGATAATATACAATCCATGGCGGGCAACTTTCTAAGACATCTGGAAAGTCTGGGCATGCGCACATTGTATTTTGAGACAAACTGTTCCCCTTCCTGTGTCATGACCTCAAGCCGGTGGCCGGCAACTACCCTCAAAGACAAGGCGATAGGGAGAGAAAGAACAGCGAAGACGAATAAGTTTCTGCTCCAGAACTGCTCCGCGAAGCCCGTGGTGCAAATCACGTGGGGTGTCCTTATTACCCCGCCACCCCACACCAACTCCCTGGTCCCCTCCCACCTCCTTAAATCTATTTTTCCCAGCAAGCCGGTTTATTTGTAATGATTACAACTTGTGATCTCTCGTTTGTATTTGGCCTGCGGCGCGAGTGCAACTGCGGAAGTACTTGGATTTCGTATAAACACACGTGATGTGCCATCTTTCAGTATGTCGACACTTCCGGTCCAACGGGCAAAATTGGGGAGGAAAAAAAAAGCTCGTCAGCTTCCGGTCTTGGCCTCGATGACTTGGAACTCTCGCTGTATTCTCTCACTGTCCGTGGCTTAGGTAATGATAAATATGAGCATAAACGGTGCGGCCAGACATCCAGCCAACAGACTGACAAAGCACAACGCCAACGGTCTGAACTCGACAGAGAACTAATTATTTAGACTCACACTCACACACACACATAGATTAGTTAATGTCAATTAATTGTTCTTTTTACTATAAAAGGGAGCATGAACTATAATTTTTAGAGTTTGAAGTATTAAAATCACATTAGAAGATGAACAAACTTTATCAATCTGGAACAAAAAAGGCATACTATTTATTAGGAATACGTTTCTTGAACTTGGTACTCGATGAACTCTGCATTATTTTTTAAGAATCAAAGATGAAGGTTCATGTGTTTTACAGATGTGAGGAAAATAATCTCGTCTGCAATAATTCTGGGTGTTATAGCACCCTGGATAGCCTGCCTCTATCTTATGAATGTCATGGCGAAAATCGTTTTTCTTCCCAAGAAGTAATTTTTGCCATATTTCTGTGTGTGTGTGTGTGTGATTTTTGGAGAGGGATGAGATGATGTAGTTTGTAGTTTTATAGCGCGCTAGTATCCGCATCACAAAGATGCGCTCAATGCGCGGTGATCCCAGCAGCCACCAAACTGCAGGTCAAATGAAAACTTCAAAAAAGTTTAAACAAGTGAGTCTTCAGATTTTTCTTGAAAGATCCAATGCTATCAGACTCCTTGGTCGAAAGGGGAAGCGAGTTCCACAAAAGCGGGGCTACATTGGAGAAGGATCTGAAACCAATGATAAAATGAGATAAAATGAGCAGCGAGGAATCCCTTGAATTCTATCATCATCGATTAAGCCAGACTGAGCCAAACATCAGTGATAACACAACTCGACTGTTGACACAAACATCACATGAAGCTGAGAAACGCACTCATCATGGCCGTCGTTTATAAAACGATGTATCTGTAGAGTTTGGCAAAATCAGCTTCGTATTCAAAAGAAATTGAAAAACATTACCGCTGTTACAAAGCGCTTTTCCCCACAAGCAAAGACAGACTCTATGCTATTTACATACATATAAACAAGCAGAAACACACACACACAACTGTCAGCCTGACGCACGCGATAGCTCCATCCTTCAAAGCTACCCGACAACAATGTCCATTCCAGCCACCTAAGGTCGTGCGGGTCAAAGTGTACGGCAGACGACCTTGTCTCCGGATCGTCCGAGTGGCTACCACCAGAGTCCAGTGTCCTCTTCCCCCCATCTCCCGTTCTCACTGAGAAGCTGACTCGGATCAAACACGATGATTGGGCAAAGGTGACAAAATTGTCCGTTATATAGGTACTTAGTACCTTTTCCTCGCATCCCTCGTCTTCCTCTTCTCACGTCGTCCGTTCCCGTCTCCCCCTGCCCTGTACCCGTTCCACCCACGCACTGACAGGAACACACGTACACACAGATGACGAAGATGTTTGATGACATTTACACACGCACTCACAGATCCAGTGCTGCATGATGAGCTTTACACACACGAACTCACGCACGTGGCGCCACCGTCGCCACACAACCGTTACCCGGCAGGTAACGGCCGCACCTTGGGTACAGTGGCTTTACCACGTCATCCACCACCCACCCTCTACCCCAGCCCCTGCCCAATTTGGCCACCAGCCACCCTGATTTACGACCAGTAGTTTCGTTTTTTTGTTCTTATTATTTGATTGCATCCATCTTTTGTGGGTGGAGGTAGCTTTAGTTTAAACTGTCGTCGCATGGATCTCGCTTCCCATTCCGCTTGTTGCCACTTTGTAAAGGCGGTTTACACAGGGCGGCTCCGGCAGGATGGCAGTGGTAAGTGTCTGCGAGACTTAGACAAAGCTCGCGGCTCGAGATAAATTCTTCCGACAAGGAGAGCTCCCCTACACCACTTGCAAGGAAATGACTTCAACACTCCCCCTCCCGCCTTTCCCCCAAAAAAAAAATACCACCAAACAAACAAAAGCCCTTAAACCTAAACCTAACAGACCTTCTTAATAACCAGATACACACCGCCAAATATGTGAGTAGAGCGAAGTAGTAAGAGATAGGTAAAACGCTCACCTTTCACCTCTGACACCTCTAGCGAGTTCAGCTCCATAGAATCTTCGCCTTCTTCACTAGTTTCTTAGAAAGACAAAGTTTAAAGGTGTGCATGGGTAAGATAAGGATCGCTAGTAATATTTAGAGCCTAAACCTGCTGTTTGAGAACTTATCTCAAGTGGAATCTGAGTGAATTGTGTTTTGTGTCGACACATGTTCCAATATGGCGCATTGACATATCGTGGGTGTTCAAACGAATAAACAGTCTCGTGTGAGCTGTGTTTGTGCTGCTGCTGTTGATAGCCTTGATGTTGTTCACAAAATATATATTTAGCTAAACTTGTCTTAAAGTATTGAGGTTTATATATAAAATCAATGATAGCTGAGGTAAACCCACCGAAACGAAATTTGTCCTTTCTCTCTCTCTCTCTCACACAGAGTCCCTTAACAAAAGCTTTTTTTATAACACAGCATTGCTCAGATTGTCCCAACAAAAAGCAAGAAAATTAATAAGAAATCATCTTGAATTCGTTTTTGATTTGTCTTATGCGAGTTTGTCAGAATTTCCTTGGAAAAAAATATATATATACCTCCACATTTAAATCTCGGTTGATTAGTCTGAACGGCTGCACAACACAAAAGTTCTATGACGGTCGAGGTCGAGGTGGAGCAAGGCGCCCTGAGTGACTACAGAGTTGAATATTTCCGGTTTCATACAAGTGCAACTTGTGTCACAAGTGCTACAACCATCCTCACAGCCATCAACACTATCATCACCGCACAGCCATCAACACACCGTTATTACACACCTGTCAACGTCACCATGGTTACCTGCACTCTCGCGCTTGCTCGCTCTTTCTCTGAACTCACTCACAAGAGGCTTGACAAAAAGCATTAGTGCAATATGAAATAATATATATTAAGCTGTTATAAATGTCAGTGGGGCTTTCAACAAAGGTTGCAGACTGCATGACTAGGAATGTTAGTTTTAATACTAAAAACAGGATTACCTCCTCGTGTTCGAATGGTTTGATGAAGAATAAATAAACAAAAGAAAAGCTCCTGAATTGGTAAAAAAAAAAAAAAAAAATAGTAAAGCGGTCAGTCCATCATAAATAAAATGTAAAGATCTGCTACTACTACTTTGCTTGAGGAATTTCGACTCATGTTTGCAGAATGAAGTACAGATGTTATAAGAATTATATTCTATTTGTTTACTGACTTTATTTGCAAAGTTGTCGAGCCGATCTATATGATATACACACAAGCACACTCAGAAAATTTTCTCACACCTTTACTGTAGCCAGTCTATTGGAAGCAATTAAAAAAATGTTATGTCATGGCTCTTCCTCTCAATTTGTCTTCTCTTTCTGTCACCATTGTTTCTGTCTCGCGCTCTTTTTCTCTGTTTTGCTCTTTCTCTCCCTAATTTTTTTTCACTCTCTCTCGTCTCTCTTCCTTCCTCTGTCCCTGAACTTTTCTCACGGTCCAATGGCCACAGAGTCCTGCAAAACAACGCCGGTGCCATCTTACTATAGCCGCACGAGACTAGTTCCAGTCTCAGCTTCCCACCTCTGACCGACCGAAGACTGGAAAGACTTGGTGTCTGACAGCCGCAGAATAGCTTCGCGACGAGAAGTCCACTGTATTTCTATCAAGCTTGTCATCAGGTCTTGTAAGACCACCGCATCCCTGTCACGGAGGGGAACTGTCCACACACTCACGGTCCGCCCTTCCCCCGTCGGCGCGCGCGCGCTGCTGTCAATCAAGTAAATCGGGGTAGCGACCCTCCACAGCCACGGATGGGAGGCACATCATAAAACTGTGGGATTGTAACTGCTCTTTGACAAAAATCTTTGTTGTTGAAAAGTTTGGCGAGCATCGTCCAGCAGACTATCCACCTCGGGTGTCTTCTAGCTTTTAGCTCGGGTACCCGCCTTCTGAGAGAAATGTTCCGAAGCTAGAAGCTGCGTGGTTAGTGGGTGAGTTTGGTTGAGTGGAGGTTGTGGTCTGAAGATACCTCCAAAGATTTTTTGGACTATATTTCTGGACTGAGATTGGTGATGGGAGGTGTGGGATCAAGCGCATTGAAGCTTTGTATGGGAGCACCAAAAGTTTCACGCTCTCCTATTTTCGTGAAATTGTTAGCAAACGAATGTTTTGACACTCGTCTGCCGAGGTGAAAAGACCAATAAACCAAACTGAACCTGAAGATAACTGACTGAACTCTTTCGTCAGTCAACAATTATTACTTTTGAGTTCCAATAATTATCATGCAATACCCTTGTCCCCACCCCGTTCCTGACACACCCTACCCCTACAAGTCTCTGATTTTCACACAGACCCAGTGCGTACCTCGGCTCCCACGGGAAGAAAAAAAAAGAGACCCATTACGATTGAAATCCGGGTGAAGCTTAGTTTGATGAGAGAAAGTAAATGAGCAATCCAAACTTCATTTCGACTCAATCATTGGTTAGCCTTTCCCGCCTCCCACAGAGAAGAGTGTCGTGACAAGAGCGATAAATCTAAATCCCTTTGTTTGTCGCTACGTCTGGGGGGAACTGAAACAGACCACTACCTTCACTGTTCCTCCCTGTGGCCTGCTGCCCTCTCTGGTGAAGCAACACAAAAAGATGGGCTTAAGTTTAGAAAACCGTTGGACTATTGGAGGAATATATACTTAGCCAAACACTGGTGGAAGAGGCAGCAACTCTTGGCCCGGAAATGAGGGAGAATTACATTTGTTGTGTCTTTCCTAGTTGAGGAAAGAAAGAGAGAGAGGGAGGAAAAGAGAAAGAAATCAGACATAGAGTGTAGCATAAGGCTAGAAAAGTTTATGTTCCGAGAATTGAATGAGGATGGCAAGGACGGGCCGGGAGGATCTGCTTGGAGAGGGTTGATTGCCAAAGCACAAGTCTGATCTGTTAGGCTTGTTGGATGAGTTATGTAGTCGCTTGCCTCCTTTCTAATTTATTTATTGCAATGCTGATGAGTTTGTGTGTGAGGATGGGGTGTGCTTTGTGTATGGAATATCTGTCTCGTTGACTGTATACGGACAGAAGTATTTGACAGACAGACAGACAGACAGACAGACAGACAGACAGACAGACAGACAGACAGACAGACAGACAGACAGACAGACAGACAGACAGACAGACAGACAGACAGACAGACAAAATTTGAAAGAGTATTTAAATCATAGAAATATCAACTGAGAATACTTTTATATGAATTTGTGAGAGTAAGTAGCGTGTGTGTGTGTGTGTATGTGTGTGTGTGTGTGTGTTTGTATGTACGCACTATTGTCTCACTCACCTGTACAAACACTTACAAACACTAGCCAGTTGCATAAGTTGCCCGCTCTTGCCTGCAGTTGCTTCTCTCCCAAGAGTTTTGCTTTGTTTGTTTGTTTACTCCTAGGCGTGCCGCACCCGTATGACAATCCCATGCGGTACTTTTACCCTGACGACTCTGCGTATTTATCCCACCTCCGAGAGAAACACAAAGGTTGGTGTCAGACAACTGAGTCTGTTTATCTTTGTCACACTCTTGTAGAGCTCAGTCTTCACCACCCTGGCGTCCTCACAATGTTTAGTCTCCATGACTTACAAACCACTCACTGCTCTGTCGTCTGTCATTCTCTAGTGTATTCAAGTGGGTACATGTATTTTAAAACCACTTTTGTTTTAAGATGATAAGCTGTTTTAATCCATTTTTTATGAGCATGTATTGTTTTGAGAAAGACAGAGACTCGGGTATTTCTCAGGGTGTTTTTTTGAACATTAGCGACATCGGCTGCGCATGCGCGGACCAACAGCTCACTCCCATCTCCAACCTGTGTGTATTAGAGATGATGGCGCAGTCGGGTAAGATATTTGGGGTACCACAGTTGAGGAGGTCATCTTCCTCAGGCCTACTGAATCGATTTCTCAAAAATTGGTCAACTTTGCACGCGCCTTTTTTTTTAACATTTGGGAAAAATTGTTACAAACGGCAGACGATAAAACTGCAGATATACACAAGAAATTACTTTAGAACTTAAGATCATAAATAAGAGATGACAGCAGAGATTACTTCAAGTGCTCCTCCATGAAAGGAATAAGAATGCCGATGATGCACATGAAAATATTTTGAAAGGCGAGCATAAAATAAATTACAACTAAAGTAAATGACTAAGAAAAAAATTTACCAGTGGAAACGCACCGAATAACTCAATACTGCATCTTGTCCAAACAATTAAGCCGGTGGGTTGCATCGTGCAAATAAAACCAACAACATCCAATCAGAACTCACAACCCATTTTTTTTTTTAAGGAAAAAAAAAAGTCAAGTAACAGCGAAATTAGATAAAAATAGACACAAGTCAGGTTTTGAAATTTTGTTGGCGAAGGAGAGTTAGTAAAAAGAGTATTTACATATCGAGTGACTGAAAATATTGCAGAAATAGTGAGTTATGAGCAAATGGAGTTTACAGACGGTGTTAAGAAAGTGAACTGGAAAAAAATGATATCTTCAATTTTCTAGCACCGCGCTGGTTTTTGCATCAATCGACTGCAACTTCTTTAAACGACTTCACTGACCTGACGACAGGGACGATGTCGACTGTGGAAAACTTGTTTCTAGTAGACAAGGGTTTGTCGCTTAGGTTTGGGTGACGAGAGGTTTGTCAAGAAAACAGTTTTATTTCGTAAGGATTTAGTCTACAATGGTGGGTCTTTATTATCTTTATTATGTTGGGTCTGTCTGTCTGTTTGTCGCATGCGTGTCCGTGTGTATGTGCGTGCGCAAGAGTATGCATAGGTGTGTGGATATGCTGGTCTGCCTGTCTGTCAGTATTTCTCAGTGATGAAAGAGATAGTGTGTGTGTGTACGTGTGTGTGCTTAGAATCCCTTTCATCCTTCTCTCTTTTTTCCTCTCTCTCTCTCACACACACACACAGAGCACCTATCTACGATTTCCCGACAGCGCTATGACAAACTAATGAAGCTGTTTTTCGCAAACTTCACCATCGTCTCTTCCGGTAGCGATGCAGCGCCCTCATTCACGTCGTGGCTTAATAGAGGGAGTTAATCTGTGGTGAACAGACCTCTTAGCCAAACGATAATGGTACTGCTGGCATTTGTTGCACACTCCAAGCAAGCCCCCATTTGCCTCCATCTCCGCTCCTTTGGTCTGCCTGTCCCCGCTCCTGTCTCCTGTGGGCACTGTGTGGGCACTGTGTGGGCACTGTGTGGGCACTGTGTGGGCACTGTGTGGGCAGTGTGTCTACCTGCTGCTTACATACCGTCGTTTACTGGACCTTGCATGGTGCCCGTGCTCTCGCTGATGGACTTGCTGCGCTAGTGAGACCCATTAAAGTGGCAGGAGATTCATTGTTTTGCTCTTCAGACCCAAAGTCGTTGTACAGTAGGTCCATGAGTATGTCCTTGTCAACTCCAGGCATCTATTCTTTGTACACAACGGAAATGAACGGAGTCTGATGGTGGAGGCGTGGACTTACACAAGCGGGTAGGAGAAGTATTTCAAAACAACCAACACGAATGCCACGTCAAAGTCTTGGTTAGACGCAAAGCAAAAGAAGAAGAAAAGAAAGAAAAAAGACTATTTTATGAAAACAGAAGTCAAGACAAAAAGAATGAAGAAAAGACTGAATGAAAGAATAATAAAATAGAATATACTTTACTTATACTCACTTTCTCCACATGTAATAAGACATCACATTCGTAAGACATCTATCACGCCTAACGGTTCTTTGTGATGAGCTTCCGAGCGAACGTGAGTCGTAGCAGGTCAGACACCTGTCCCAAAGCTACAGGTGAGCATAAACTTTTATCGTTCACACCTGAGCTGCGCGGTCCTTTGTCTGGACAACAGCGTTCAAACTGCCAGGAGCTCGACACCTCCTACCATTCACTTTTTTGTTGTGGAGGTGGTATGGCAAATCCTAGTGGTCTGGTTACTGATGCTGTACATACATTGTCTTCCTGGCAGATGTCGGAGTTAGTTTCACCAACCCCTATAGTCAGCATGCAGGTAAAATTATTCTGTCCTAAACCTACAGGGTCCATTGGACAACAATGGAAAAATTATAAATCAGAATTTTTAACCTCGGAAGAGCTCTTAAAATTCGACTTTAACACGGTCTTGTCGCCATAACTGAGAACTAAATATGTCAGCTTCTCTGGTCTGTGACCAATATCTGTGTGGAAACAATTTTAAATTCAGTTTAACGTGGAAATGATTGGTGTGGGACGATATCTTAAAGAAATATTTACTGAATATAAACCCATCGTTTCCCCTGTCGTGTGGGTTATTTCCGTCTCAAGTTCTCGGTTGGATTACAAATGTTATCTTCATAAGTACAAGTGTGTCGACTGCTAAGTACCTGCCATGCTATATTTCCCATCTATATTTTCTGCATCTTCTGAACTTTCCTGTCAGGCTCAATAAATGTTATCTTTTCCTGATGCAAAAGTATTGCCAAACGTGAGCTTATTGATGGAAGAGGGAAACAAGGGGATGTTATTACTGATTAAGACAGAGAAAGAGAGGGAAAAGAGAGTCAGGAGTAAAACGAAAAAAAAAATGAAGAAGAAAATGGACGCACGCGCGCAAGCATACGACAGTTTCAAGACGAAAGAAACGTTAAAAAAAAAAAAAAGAAGAAAGAGATGAGGCAGGGAAACAAGAAAATGAGCAGAACAAACCATAAGATATTGTAAAAGAAAGAAAAAGAAAAAGATACTATAGCAGTATTAGAGTATCTAATCCACAGAGAAAGAGACGGAGGAGGGGTTTGACAGAGACAGAGACGACTAGAGAAAGAGAGACATCAGTAACTCAGAGAGAACAGCGACATCAAATCAATTCACTCGATTCAGACCCAGAGAGAGACAGAGACACACATGGAGAGACAGACACTTGACATCTTTGCTGTTGTTAACTTTATCACTATAAAAAAGCCAAGCAGAATATAAAACTGAACTTTTCGTCGGTTCGATTCCAGGACTACATCTGTGACCGTCAGGCACCAGATATTTATGTCTGACCATCATACCTGTGTACTCTAACTGTAAACATATCAGGATATATCGCATGTGGTAATATAATTCTTTTCTCCTTATTTTTACACATGTTTTTGCATAAGTAACATGTATCGACACATGACTTCCTATATTACACTAAGTTTTCTTCGTGGATGGCAACAGCGATCGCAGTAGATGGGATGGAGGTATAACTGATGTTTCAAGCCGAGCCAAGGCTTTATCACAGTCAAGCAAGCTTTCATCTTAATAATGGAAGAGCTCTAGGAAGTATAGAAGTTGCGTCAGTAGCAAGAACATGAATTCTTCCTAATTTGTTTTCTCACCTTTCACCCAAACAAACTACTGCATTGGTGTTTTGGGATCGAAGTAATAGTCAAACCTGACTCTACTTCCCCTCCTCTCCCCAAAAAAAAAAAAATTAATTTTAAAACCCTACCTATCTCTACTTGAACAAAAGATGTGCACAGAGCAGCATCCATATTTGGAAACTCGAGGTGTACCGTAGAATAACGGTACGACTGGCGCCTTTGTTTGCCTACGAATTCGGTTCATCGCCCTTGCGTTTCCTGAAGACCTTTAGAAAGGGCGGTTAATCCCGCTTATGCCCTGACATCGATCGCCTCGCTTGGGCCAGCAGGCATTGGGGGTGGAGGGGAGGAGGTGGTGTGTGTGGGGGGGGGGGGGAAGAGGAGGAGGAGGAGAAAGCGGTGGGGCAGCCCATGATGGAGCTAGTTATCTCAAGGCATTGTGCGGTCCGCTTTTGCTGGCATTTTGTCTTCTGTGGTCTTTCCTGCGCTCGAGAAATTGTGTATGAAGAAATGCAATTATCTGATCACTTTTTTCTGCTGGCTGACTGATGCAGAAAAAACGATTTTCTCTATCCTTTCCCTCTCTCTCTCTCTCTCACTCTCACACACACGCGTGCGCGTTCATGTGTGTGTGTGTGTGTGTGTTGCATGCTCGCGTGCTCCTGTTTGCGCGTTCGATCATGAAAGAACAAAAGACTGAAGGTATTGCTTATGCTTTGTGAGTGGTCATCAAATGCCAAAAACAAACAAACAAACAGTCAACCAACCAACCACCCAAACAAACAAACAAACAAACAAGCAAACAAACAAACAGTCAACCAACCAACCAACCAACCACCAACCAACCAACCAAACCAACCAACCAACCAAACAACCGACAACCAACAACAAACAAACAAACAAACAAACAAACAAAAACAAACAAACAAACAAACACACAAACAACCAAAAAAGTAACGAGCTCATTCAAAGGATACTTATCACACCGGCGGCTTTTACAACTGCTATATCCAACTGTCTTGAAATGGTGTCTCGATATCCCCTCGTTAGCTTCAACTTCAGAACGGCTGTCCATCCATCCTTGTATCCATCTCTGTCGGGTCCGGTGTCGCTTTACCTTTTGTCCCCTCCACCCAGTCTCTACTCCCTTCCACCCGCCGCACTCTCGCTGCTCATTAACCCCTTCTGTCCACATCCCGCTGCTCTGTTTCTGCGTCTGTCCACTTGCCCGGCAGTCTTTCTTTCTGTCTCTCTCTCTCTTTTCGCTCGTTCTGGCGCACTGGTCGCTGGGACGGCTTGTCGAGCCGACTACTCCATCAATCACACCTAATACAGGTTTCGATTACCACTTATTAATTATTCACTTTGACCCGTAATGCGGGTCAAACGCGCGAGTGGGGCCGGGATAATGCTGCAGCGCCAGCGTTCACGTCGCTCCTGTCGTCGGCACAGCTTCTATTCTCTAATTATCGCTGGCTGTTGCTTTTTCTACCTCAGCACAACATGGAAACAAACGTTTGTTTTCCGCAGCGACGATTGTTTAGTAAAACGAATTGTGTTTGTAAATGTGCTTCCAAACCTGGTGCAGCTCGACTAATCCTCAACTTGTCTGTCGTCGCTCACAGTTAACTCACTCACATGTAATTGCGACTCAAGTATTATCTGACAAAAAATTCTAAATTTGTTCATGTTTTTTCCCTAGCCAGTTTTTTTTTTCTGCTTTGCATCCTGTCATTACTGCTTATTTGATGGATAAGCTAATAGTAATAAGTAAAAATAAGGTGATGGCGTTGAACAGGATTATGACAGGCATGCGCACTCTCTCCCCCAAAACACACACACAACACACACACAAACGCGCACAGAATACAATTTCGAGATGAAACAATCGCAAAGAAAAAAAAAAGGCATGATATATGCCAGAACATACTGAAAAAAGAAAACATGTAGAACAAACCGTAAGATAGTGTAATGAAAGACAGAAAAAGAGAAGAAAAGAAAGACACACAGGAAGAAAAGGCAGCCAAGAATCCAGCTACCCATACAAACAAAATGACAAAATAGAACTGAGCAGACTCGCAGAGGATGGACAAAGGAGAACAGGTGTAAATCATACAATTAACGAATATAGACAAATTTAAGCTTTGCTTCACTTTTGTTTCCTTTTTTTAGTTTTGCGGTTGCGGGATGTGAACCGAGTCAACTGTTATTCCACGTGGAAATGCCAGTTTGTTTTTTTTTCCTTCCCCCCGTCAAACGTCTACCGTACTTTTTAAACAAGATCTGTTTGATAGTCGTCTCCCCAGTCCATAAATATTTCAGTCGCAGTCCTTTGACAGATTCTCTCCCCTCTCTCTCTCTTTAAATGTCCTTGTTTAAATAAACCAATTTCTGACAACCATTTGTGGGCGCTGCCATAGGCCGGCGTTAACTTTTTAAGAGGTGTGTGTTGATGTCCGAGAGGTCCTGCCTGCTTCTGCAGCCGCAACTTAAGACTGGGTTCGCGTGTCGAGGGGAATTAACTTTCTCCATTCACATGTGTCGATTCTCACGCGCGCTCGCGCTGTCCTCGTCATCATCAAATTTGCATGCGGTAAATGGGCACTGATT
The DNA here is from genome assembly GCF_003073045.1 of Pomacea canaliculata. NCBI lineage: Eukaryota > Metazoa > Mollusca > Gastropoda > Architaenioglossa > Ampullariidae > Pomacea > Pomacea canaliculata. The sequence continues at coordinate 12,704,219 of NC_037591.1, read as the reverse complement.
GGTTTAGTAACATTGTCCTCGATCTCTTTGCACCGCCACCACTGTTTTCGCATGTTACTTTTTCATGCCCGTCATCGCTGGCCTCGCGTGTGTGTGACCTCACTGATGGAGGTGAGCAGCAGGCACGAGGCCCCCAGCTTCCTTGTACCTATTTGGTGACAAAATACGACACACAGGTGATTACCAGTCAGGAGGGACGCGAGAACAGAGAGATAGACTGGGGGACAATGACCATCCGACATTAGATCGACAGAACAAAGTTCTATCGACGGACAGACAGAGAAACAACACACAGGTAGATAAGGGTAGAAAAATGGACAACAAACAAACCGAATATAAACATAATCATTCAGAAATGACGGAGATGTGAAATGACCATTTCTAATTTTATTTTTTTATTATTTTATTTTTTAAAATTTTTTTATTATTTTTTTTTAATTTTTATTAATTATTATTATTTTTTAAATTTATTATTATTTTATAACTATTTTTTTATTTTTTAATTTTTTATTATTTTTTAATTTATTTTAATTTGTTATTATTATTTTTTTATTATTTTATATCAAATGTATCATAAAGGTAAAGAGGATAGCATATAATTGTATAGCTGTAGAAATATATCTATATACACCCTTTGTATAAAGAATTAGTCCAAATACAAATTAAGCCATATACCATTTTTTTAAATTTAAATTTGTAAGTGTACATCCATTTATTGATGTTTCAACGACATGAAAACAAGGACGACAATCAAGGGCACAGCACTCTTGGTGCTACCCACTCCTTTAATTCCCTTACAGGGGAGAGTAGTGTTGAAATAAGAAAACTAGTCATCACAGGTATCTGTACCATGTGTATGCGCGTGTACGCACGCCGGGAGTGCAGGAAAATATGGGAATGAGAATTATAGAAAACCCATCATCGTGTTGTTGCAAAACGAGGCAAGCAGCCCGAGCGGAACTCACTCTCGTGTCATAAGGAACGGAAATGAAGTGCATAACGTATGAGGTCACACATGAATTTCTAATCAAATAACAGAGACCTAATGGGCGGCGTGGTCAAAATGAGACCCGAGTTTGAACAATGGCAAGGAATGGCTTGTGTCAACACGATGAGGTCGGTGCAGAATCAGCGGCGAGCATCCGGGCGTGAAAAACGAGGTTAAGTATCAAGGAAAGGAGAATAACTCAGCCGTGGCGTGTTCTTGCCCAACCTCGTGGAACTGCAGCTGCAGACACGCCTTGCCTCAGATGGGTAGATGTTTATGCTCCGAAAGATAAACACATCGAGAGAGTTCTTTGACATGACAGAAAACCGCGAGTCACGAAACGAATGAACACGCTAGCCGACATATAATTAGCAGGGTTTATTTATTTATTTATTTTTGGCTTCAAGGAACGACAGAACGGCTAGCCACAAAGAACTAGACCTTCTTCCGAATAACGAAAGAGAGAAGGAAAAAAAACCCATAGGTTGTCGGTCCGTTCGTCTGTGATCACCTGACTGTATATTTTCTTCTACCAAAACCTATAGAACACTTGCTGCTTGTTTGTTCGTCTATATTGCATCGATCTGTCCATCAGCTGTCTGCTTCTTTCTCCATTTCTCTCTTTTTCATTCTCCTCCCTTTCTACGCACTAATTCCCCTCCACTATGCACCACGGCCTCGGCTCCTCCTCCCCACCATCCCACCCCCACGTTCCCTTCCGTTTCTTTGCAATCAGTCTGATTTTCCGCTTCATTCGCAAAACCAACTAAATCTCGTCGCAATGAGACTTTCTTCGTGATCTGTATTCCACGATCTTTGGTGCGCCCGCACAGAGCAAGGGACGCTGAATTCTCACGACAATTGGCGAGATTCCCCCGGGAACGAGACTCAGGCCGAAGTGGCTTTTCCAAACACCTCCAACCTGGATCACGTTTTCCATGGCCAGCCTCAAATTAAATCGAGAGCGAGCCAGAGAGAGAGAGAGGGAGAGAGGGAGGGAGAGAGAAAGTGAGAAGCGGAGAAAGAAAGGGGGAGGAAAAAGGAGAAAATAAGATCTCCAGAAGTTCCCTTCATCTTTCTCTTCCTCTCATTCGCTCATGTCTGTTCTTTCACTATCGCAACCAGCTATTGTTCCTCCTTAGCCTCTGTTTATTGCAGACAGAGCGTGTAAGGATGGATGAAGAGTAGGTTGGTGGATGGGGGCTGGGGAAGGGAGATAAGAGGAAACGGTTTGTGAGAAGCAGAAGTAATCAGAAAGGAGAACTCCAACAAGGGTTCTATTTTTTCTTTTTTTTTTTTTCATCTCCGCTTTTCTCACTTTTTAAATTAAATCTGCCAAAGTCTCAAAAGCAAACCTGAAAACTCGATTTCTTCACTTTATTCGCTTGTTGCACTTTAACATCTGAGGGATTCATCCATTCATTCATTCACAAGGGTATTTATCCTCTGATTTCTCATTTCCATTCTTACTCCCTACTTTTTTTGTGGTTTCTTTGTGTAAGTGTTTTATTTCTCTTTTCCAACTACATAGTGCCAAGAAAAGTCTTTGCTTTGTACACAGAAAAATATTTAGCTGTAAGAACACTTAAGCATTATCTTCCTGGAGTTGAAATATGTTTGACTACCAAAAGTACAATAGTTAAACTTTTACCACGACCGATTAATGAAAGAAAGTTTTGTTACAAAAATATTTTTAACTCACTGACATGAGAAAATTTTATTTCGATTGTTGATCTTCGTCACGACATTCAAACATAAAGTATGACAAGATCATCTAACTCTGGGTTCCTCATTTCAGAATGTACTTTTACAAGACAATAGAAATATCTCTTCCGGATGTCATGTAATGCTTGAAATAATAATTCCACGGTCAGCTACCCTGTATTTGTTCTATTACAAGAAGATACAGTATTAACGAACATTATATAGAATTTTTAGAAATCTTAAGATAGGAAATGAGTATTATTATGTTTGTTTTTATCCGTTATTTAATCATAGTAGTCCTTGCGGATATTGTTCGGTATCCAAGCCACGAAAAATCTGTAAACTTTACCTGCTGTCTTCTTCTTTACTGTAGACATCCTGTCTTGAAGATTAGAATGAAGCAGACTTAAAAGAAGAGAGGTCAATAGGTTTTAATGATTGTTTCATCGACTGATCACCAAAGAGGTCAAACAGAGCAGATAGTGAAAAAAAAAACCTGGCTAGGCAGCACCGTTTCTAAGTTTTGATTACCGACTCACAAGATCCGCATGCCTTGCAATACCACAAAAAAATTGATATTATCGAATTTCACAAGTCGCTCTCCTCCACACAAATTTATTTTCCTTTATCCGGTGTTCCACTACATATAATTACTACGCTGAGATTTGGATTCGCTTTCATTATTGTGTCAAGATTCTGGCTTTAAATCATTTTTAAGTCGACATCTCTTCCTAGTTTTGAAAAAAAAAAACCCTGTACATGCAGATCAGTGTATTACACGCAGTAACAGTCAGGCATCTATTGCCATTTCTAAAAAAAAAAAAAAGTGTTTATGAAAAGCGCAGAAGCTGGCGGGGCATCGTGTTTCACTCGAGCACTATAAAAGGTGGAGGAGGAAAGAAGAGAAGGCGAGAGAGAGAGGACAGAGAGCATATGGCCGCTGCTCATGGACGGCAATTACAGCAGCTGAAGGCAGCGCAGCCAGAATTATCCCCCTTCGGCCAAATGTCTAAGAGAACAACGGCAAAGCTCGGTGGAGCTGAGGATGGGGTGGGGTGTGTGTGCACGAGTAGCGACTCCAAGCAAGACAGCACGCGAGTGGACAAGAGTGAAAAAAACAGAGAAAGAAACTAGCATTCAAAGAGTTTCATAATATGCAGTACTCAATACTAATATCTTATTATATAGAAATTAAGCGGCATAAACATTTTTAATATCTACATTCATCTCTACTATAAATTCGGCAACTCATTACTCTGAAAATTATACTTTTCAAGAAACAAAACAAAACAAAAAACAACAAAACAAAAAAAAACAAACAAAACCAAACAAAAAACAACAACAAAAACAATAACAAAAAAAAAAAAAAAACAAAAAAAAAAAACAAGCAAAACAACAAACAAACAAAATCCCCGTTCCTTGTAGGTGAGCCAGTCCTCTGGCCAGTCCTGTATTTGTCACACGTAGTTTCTTTCCCTGAGAACAAACACACGAACGTGACATGTCCGACTGTCTGTCTGTCAGTACAACATCTATTGCTGTCTTGCTGGGCGAAACTGGACGCTCGCCTGTCAGTAAAGAGCTGTTGTTGCTCGTATCATCTTCACAATCATTACTTCGTCTATTTATGTCTCGGCTCTAGCCCACTAGGCTGGGTAGAAAAGTCCAGTAGGCGGACATTTTAAGCCGCAGCTATGTAAAAAACCTAAAGTCACTCGAAAACTGAAAGACTTTCTCCTCCTCACCCACCCCGTTATACCCAACAGCTTTCTAGCAGATAGTCCGGTGGCGCAACGGTTAGCGCCTGTCACCAATACAGTGAAGGTTGGGTGTCCTGAGTTCAGATCTCGTCTCGGGCAACTTTTTTTTCTCTGTGCGTGTGGCAACTGTTTATGGTTGGCTGCCTTGCCGTGATATACCCTTAGTTGCTGACTCGGCGTCAATTAATTCATCCCTCCTCTAGCAGACATAATAACTAATTTATCAGTAACAGGTGACCTTCCATGCTGTGGACACCCTGCCCCACTAGACCACCCGACTCTCAACCTTTAGGCAGACATGACAATGCCTCCGAGACAAGAACTAGTGCTCGTGCTGCCGTGCACTTCCGCGCGGCCTAACACGCTAGGCTACTACAGACGAGGGATGCTGTCCGGGGAGAGAAGGTGGTGGCGGTGGTGGCGGGGGGAGCAAATCGCCGCCAGTCTAGCCGGCCACTTTCAGGCTTCTGCGCGTGCAGCGACACTCCCATTACACGTCACCTCAATACGTCGCCATGGCAACGACGACGCGGGGGCCAGTAACTGTACACCGCCGTTTTTTCGCCAAAGTTACGATCGCGCCCGACGAGAATTTATCATCCAGGGGGTGGTGTAATTATTGGGTTAATAACTCGCCCATCACCGCATCGACTCTCCGCCATCTTTATTAGAACATGCTCCGTTCTAATGCGTTTCAGCGGGCGACGAAAGAGCGACGAGAAGGTGAGCGCACGCGCTTGTCGGCCGCGCTCTTCTAGCGGTAGCTGTCACAGCCAGCGCCGTCGGCTGACCGTAATTATGCAAATTAAGCCCGGGTTCCAAATTACGGCATGTCGTGATTGAACTAAGATGGCGAAGGCCGGTGAAGACACAAAAGGTGTCCGCGCTTTGTCATCCGTCGCGGTGGGCAGAATTGATGATGCGAATTAAAAGTTGCTCCCGCATAAAAAAAAAAATCGAGAAAAGAAACATATGACGTCACGAGGGCTGCCACGTGCAGCACAATTAACTGGGACTGTCAATAAGGCAATGTTATTGGTGGACGATAGGACGCAGACGAAATCGCCGAAAGAAGTGCGGGAGGGAGTGGAAGGGAGGAGTGGGTTGGGGAGGGGGAAGGGAGAGTTCGGCAACATGACCGGGTAAGAGAAGAGTTGGGGGGAGGGCGAGAGTAGCAGCAGGAGGGTAGGGAGGGTTGAGAGAGGGCTGTGAGGCATTGATGGATCATTAACAAGACCGTAAAGATTGAGAAAGCAGTTTACATGAGCGACTTTTTAGAAAGTTCACAACTGGCTGGCGTGCCAGAAATCAACAATATACAGGTGATTTACAGTTTACAACACAGGTCTACTCAGGTGCAAAGGGGGAGGACTCTGCATGATGTTTTCAGATATGTATTACAATTTCCCGAACCACAAACCTAAAATGTCACCTTTGTCACCCTCGCTGTCCTATTTCTCTTCTGTAGATAGTTCAAGAGCAGTTTGGGCACATCTTTATGTAAATAAAATATGCATTCAGTTCTGCCGACAAGGGGGAGTCGCACTCCTGTCAGCAGTCTTCACGAAGAAGGCGAGTTCTGTCGACCTCCCGATAACCTCCGTGTGTCCATCCTTTGTCCTGTAAACAATGGTTACATGTTGTACGATCCTTGCCTCCACCTTAAAGTCCACCTTAACAGACATCTGTGCAAAGACCTTTCGACCATACACCCAGAGGTTATTTTTCTTGACAATTGTCTCTCGGCCTCTTTCTCTTCCTCCCTCCCACCTCTCTCTCTCTTGTTCTGGATTATCTGTTCTTTCTCTGCTCTCTCGGTTCTTCTTTCCCTCTCCAAACAAACTTTGAACCCCCACTCCTCCCTTTCAGAATAGCCAAGAATTGGAAGTGAGAAGCAAAGAGCTGGCCATCACCACCAAAGCATGGCCTGTCGTAGGTATAGTTCGCACTCGCAGCACGTAGCAGGTAAAAAGTCCGTCAATCTCGAGGCAGACGAGATTCAGCTACCTAGGGGAGGCAATTTCTTACGAGAAGGTGGAGGAGGGTTGGGGTTAGAGGGGAGAGAAGAGGGAGAACCGAACTCTCTGATCAATAAACTCGCAAATCTCCGCCACTTGTCAAAGCGTCCATTTCTGGCGAGGGCAACCCCCACATTACGTGAGCTCCTCCACCTCTTTACAACACCATTCAAAGCAGCACAGGCTGCTGGGAAAATTTACAGCCGCACATTACAGGGGCTCAATAGCTGGCAATTGGCCGCCTAATGTTTGGATCAACACTCGTTGCTTTTTTTCCTCCCCTCCCCCTCCTTCACTCCCCTCCTCCCCATCCCACCCTCCCCCAAGCGTCTTGTCTTCACTCGCTGCCTGCCTTCGCGAAAACCGCTGTCCTGGGTCGTGATATCCTCCCACCCTGTCACTACCCTCCCTCTCCTTACCTTTTTTGTGAATTGTCATTGTTATTGTCGTTGTCTGCCTTCTTCGTCGGTCTGTCGATCGCCTTCATACCGAATCACGTGACATAAGCTAGCCACGCGTGACGTAAGAAGATGAGATCTTCTCGGCATTTGACCAACTTGCGGCCTTTCCGGCTTTTCAGAATGAGGCTCAAAGGTCTTTTCCAGATAGAGTGGCAGTGCAGTTTTTGCCTGTCGTATTAGTTTGGAGACTGGATTTGGTAAAAGTCGTTCTTCCATCACTGTTGGTCTTACGCGCTTAGTGACAGTGAAGACAGTTTCCGGCAGTCTGTGTGTGTGTGCGCGTGCGCACAGATGCAAGCCGGTATCTTACAATTATTTATTTACAAATATGTGATTGACGATCCCTTCATACCCCATTGTAGTGACTTTTGTTGATTTTTTTGGACTGATTACTTATTTGGGGTTAGTTTGAAGGGCAGGGCTAGGATCAGTGGTTAGGGTTAGGATTTAGCTCTAGGGTGAGGTTTAGGATTAGGGGGAACCAGAAGAGATTACGTCATACAGTTACCATAGCTACACCACCTTCTGCTGCTCCACCATTTAGACTCTGGATCGCACCATGAGGCCCTCGCTAGCATCTCGCGATCTTAGCTGTTGCTCTGATCATTGCATCCCTCGAGCCTTGGCGGTGGGAAGAGTTGTTTGAAGAGGGGAGCTGTTCCAGAGTTATCTTCATAAAACACTTGTAAGGACTTCTGATAAGAAACATAGTTGTGAATAGGTGTGTTATTATATATAGTCAATATGTTTCCATGCATCCATGTTTGTGTTATCTCTTGAGAAGCACAACTCGTACCCTGACACACTTCTCTCGTCTCTTGCACCAGCTATGTAATACATCCACCATCTGGCATGAATCGGTCAGTCGTCTTTTCTTATGTATCCTCACTGTCCTGCAGAATTGGTGTATCCTGCTGCTACTGACTTGTTAGGTACCCTATTCTTTCTGCCTTACTGTCCTGCTTCCCTTGCTTAGTGTATTTGCTGTTAGTGGCCGGTAATGCTAGATGGAGGGCATAGCAGCTCCAAATAATTACATCTGAGGAATAGTTTAGCTGATTTCTACGTGTTAGCCACTCTGCTATCCTCCCACGAACGACATGTGCATCTGGAACCTGGCGACCACTGCTACAGCAATTTTCTATTGTCCCCTCCAAAAGTTCAAATCGTGAGCAAACCTGCTGTGGCTCTTACACAACATTCTCTCATGTCGGCCCCTGGCCGGCCTCCAGTTAGTTGTCTACAGGGTAACCTTTACATGGACCGGATCATTACCGGCCAGACTTCTTCTGCCTTCGCCACAGCATGTCAAGGGACTGGATTTACTACCGCTGATTGCCAGGCGGGGTCAAAGTTGACGAAGGACAAAAGCAGTCAGCTGATTAAAAGAACCCATTCAAACAGCGGTCTTTCCCAGAGTAGGGTGTCCATGTCGTGGGCCAAACAACCGGTGTCACTCTGGCAAAAGCATCCCTGGTCACATTTCTGAGTTGGGAAAACTGCCCTAGTACTGAGCTGTAGGTTACTGTTTTCGCATTTTAACATTTTAATGTGTTTGTGTTTTTAAAACAGATTTTTAAAAAAGAAGAAATATTAGATTATATATAAATAAATGATGAAATAAATTTTGGACACTAAGCCAGACGTTTACTTCCATCTGGACAGACTTCCGGTTGCGTTGGATATTCAGATCCAGATATTTCTTCAGGATAAACAATCGTTTTGAATGCCGACTGTTTTTTATTGCAGTGCCAGACATTACTCTCGGTTATATGTTTTTTTTTTTCTTATTCCATTACCATTAATGCTCTCTTTCTTCATTTTGATTGGAATTGTCATACTAGTCATAGTCATCAGTGACTGTAACTGTCCATGAACATCAAAGACTTCCTGCTTAGTCCTTTTCGCTGTCCATTCATATTCCACTTCCGGTCCAAACCTTCTCCAGCTTATGGGCGCACCGAAGATGGCTGATCAGTAAACAGTCAATAATCAAATAATTAATAAAATAAAAAAATAATTAGGAAAAGAACCCCCAAGAAGATGGCTTTGCTTTTAAGAGAGAATACAAAGAATTAAGATGTATGGAAGGCTGCACAACACTGGTAAACACCGGTGTAATTTTTTTTTCGTTCTCCCCTCCCTCCTTCACTCCCTCCACACCCACAACCACCACCACCACCACTTCCCGTTCTTCCTAAACTACACTTTTCTATGGCATCCAGCCGAGGCTGAAACCCGTGCACTTGACTGGGGACCTGATACTCCATGTAGCGATTGATGAAAACAGACTGTCATAAGCAGGCCGCATGACAAGCGAGGGCACATAATCTTTTTGCTCCTCCCGACAGCCGGGCGCATGCGAGGCCGCTCCCTGCCTGAAATGGAAGAACTCCACGTCAGTTGTGTGTCTGCTTCATTGGGTGGCGGGGAATTATTTCACTCCATCGCTTAAAGATATCATCGCCAGACATGAGTTGTATCGCGGCGGACTTTGTAAGGGAGGACATACAAGCGCGCTCACAAATGGCGGTATTTTAATCAGCGCGGAGCTACAATGTCTGGTGATTTACTTCTCTTTCTTTCCATCTCTCTTTCTTTTCTTTTTTCTTTTTTTTTATTTTATTTTGTGCGTGTGTTCGGGTAGGTGGTGTTTTGCGTGCATACCAAAACTATGTTCCAAGTAAAACTAATTTCTGGAACTCATAAACAGGAGGACTAATGGCTTTACTGGTGGGGGAAACTTCAAAATAGCAACGAATATCAGCCGCCACAAAGCCCGACATTCTTCTTGTTTTCATTCTCTCTATTTTTCTCCCCCTTTCCTTTTCTCCTTTGTTCTTGCTCTCTGAATTTTTGTTGTTTTTGTTTTCAAAACGGTTCTACAAAATAATAGAAAAAATTCCCCGTCGTCACCATTATATTGAAAAAAAATTTTAAATAATAAAAACAGTTTTTTTTTACATATCAACATTTGTTTCTCTTTCTCTCTATCCACATTTCTATTTCTCCGTTCTCTGTGTCTCTGTCACTAAGCTAGGAGATATAGAAAGAAACGAAAGAAGCAAGGACAGCAAGGAAAAAAAAAAAAGAAATGAACGAAAAAAAAAAGAGAGAAAAAATTAAGGCAGGAGAGAAAGAGGGGAAGGGGTACACACACCTGTTTCTTCCTCACCCACCCCATGTTGTCAGCTCCTCGCTCAGGCTCTTTGAAACGGTGAATAAAGTCTGCACGTTAATCAAACTGCTTGTGCTGCTCAAGTCGATCTCCATTGTTGTTTGATTCCTGTGCCAGTTCCTCCAGGCCCTTGTTCTTGCAGCCTGGATTTTTTTTTTTCTTTTTTGTGTTGGAAGCGGCACGACAAAACAACATGGAAAAAATATACATGGTGAGAGAGTGGTATCGAAAAGATTGTTAATAAAACCATTTTTTGCGATTACATCTAAGACACCATCAAGTTGTTTTCAATGATTCTGGAATTGTTTTTAAATAATTAGAAAACGATTGGGGATAACTCTGCATTAACGTCCAAAATATGTTCTTGGTTTCAGGCCTGGACATCAAGCCCGACTTCTACAGGGATTTCTACCTGGAGCGTTACCATAGAGACGGCCCTCATGCTACCTATCAACGCAGGGGATCCCTGCAGTTGTGGCAGTTCTTGGTGGCGCTGTTGGACGATCCCTCCAACGCTTCCTTCATCGCGTGGACAGGCCGTGGCCTCGAGTTCAAGCTGATTGAACCCGAAGAGGTGTGGTGCTCTAAACATTTTAAGGGCTATCCTTCGGTGTTTAATTTTTTTTAAAGCAAACAACCAAATAAACACCAAAAAAAAAAAAGAAAAAAAAGAAAGGAAAGAAAAGAAAAATGCCCTGTTGATTTCTGTATCCCAATGTTTCATGTTGCAAACAAATATCGCTTTAATTAAAGGTAATAAAACAATGATACCTCATGGATAGGACTCGCACCTCTGGAGTCGGTTTTCCAACCTTTCGGGTATTCGTTTTCTTGGTAAGGACCCGATGATCTCATATACCTACACACTGTGATGCTCGCACAGCGATCACATCGACTAACGACCATGTCTCAGAGCGTGTAACCGTCGATGTGACGCCTGACTACACATTGAACTATGTGTATACTTTTCGTTTATCGCTATGTATAAAGTTAATGCAGGGCTACAAACACATCCAATTTACTGATATCTATGAGGTATCTGAGTGCATCCATGCGCCTGATGGATAAATCCTGATACAAGGAATTCCCTTTTCCCATGTTGACCGCAACTTGCTTTGTACCTATCTTTCAACCCGAAGCCTTGTTCTGGAAGCTTAGCTGGTAAAATCTAATTTTTTTTTAAAGAATGAACAATGCCAATAAATCAAGTTGCACCTACTCTGAAATCTGGCTTTAAAATCAGTTTGATGGAGCTTCTTTTATTGCTGTGATTGATGTTTTCTTATCAGACACATACACGAAGCACTCAAAGTGCTCGAGAAGTCTGATGACTACGTGAACTTTGACCACCCCACTTCCCCCGCGAGGGACGACCGTGGATTTACTCTCAGCATTTTATGGCTTAAAATCACCTGAAAGCATACCCCCGCCCCCCAGTAGTCTGCTAACCACAACCATTCGTCCCTCCTTCCCTTTTAATACGCTTTGACGGCCTTCGGGGATGTTTCAGAAGGGTTTCGCAGGAGCGATCACCTGTAGCTGTTTTGTGAGACCCAGGAAATTGTTCTCGTGCCATAAAGTCCTCCATGTCCATAAACGTCCTCTGTTGGTTCATGGGTAGGATGGTGACCGGACACGCCCTGACTTTGATCACAGTTCCTCGCAGAAGCCGGGCACGAGGCCAGACAGCGCTGGATGTTGGCAGGGAATGAGGAGGAGATGGCGCTGTCGCCAAAGTTTGCCCCGGAAATGGATGCTGATGCGCCTGCTTGACCTTTGCTGACGCTCAGTCAAGCAGCAAACTTGTTGTCCACAACGACCTGAGGGAACACGTGCTGGGAATGGAGGAGTCGGAAGTCCTCGACATAGTAGTTGACTGTCCTCAAAGTTGAAACTTCTCGGCAGTGTATGGCTTTAGTGATAAAACGAGGGTGAGTCGCTGTCCCAGCATCCATTTATTCAACCTTTGACTGATGCTGGTCTCTGTGGGATACATGGATACACGTGGCAGCTGACAAGGCCCACCACTCACGGTTCACTTTTTACAGGAAAACACAAGGCCACTCCTTCACTTTCGTCCGTCAGTTCTTCCTCTGCCCACCTCAGCGTCGACCTCCTTCCAAGTTACTTTGAAGAACGGTCTTCGACAAGATGTCGTGCCGGGTCATATGACCAAGCCAGACCAGCCCACGCCATTTGACTGATGCAAGTAGAGGTTCCTGGCAGACCTACGACTGTGGCAACCATGCTTTGTAGAAAGTCTTTGGTTTTATATTCCTTCCATAAGATCCGGAGCAGCCTCCTCGGCCACTTGTTTTGCGAATGCCTAGATTCTCCGTTCTGTATCGTCAAATGTCCACAGCTCACATCCGCAAAGCAGGATGGGTATTATGAGGGACTTGAACAGATCGTACTTTGTAATAAAGCTGATGTTATGACTGCGAGGGCTAAAGTAATGTTGAGCTGCCCGGACACCGATTCGTAACTAAGGAGCCAAGACGCAGGCACCCGAATCTTTCTTTTGCTCCGGGGCAAGTTTATCTCTGGGTAGCAGCGTCGCTGTTATCCACAACGTAGCTTAGTCTACCCTGGTGGAGATTCTGTTGTCGACTGCTCTCAATTCAACAGTGATTCCTTGACAATGGTCGCCCCTGTATGTACAAAGATGTCTTTCTTCGAGTAATAGCGCCCGATTAAATTTTATTTAAATATGACGCATGCGCATTAAAGAGGTGGATTTCTGAGGCGGGAGGAGGTGTGGGGTTCTGAGCTCATGACATCGGCTCCTTGTAATCCATGCAATCCATCTTGATGGTGTGTGAGCGTTCTTTCCCAACCAATACACCTTGTCGGCCAAACCTTTATATTTCGTGATTCTCATCAACTTTTTTTTTACTAAACTTTACATGCACAGATCGACATAATTGTAGCACACTACCACTTTCTCTCAGCATACGCCACTTCTCTATCACACAATGGCACTCTCACTTTGCCATACACCCTTCTACCCCAGCTCATTCTGCATTCATAGTAACTGTCCTTGGGCACGAGGTGAGCGACCCGATCTATTGTACCCGACTGTGATCCACTCACAGATAGCTGGACGGATGAACGAAACAGATGAGTAGATGAATAAGTGGGGATAGATGTTAGTGTACAGTCAGAGGGGACTGCCAGATCGAGGTAAAGAGGTTCATGGATGAAACTAATTAGACCAATGTCTCATTTTCAGGTGGCACGTCGATGGGGGATGCAGAAGAACCGCCCGGCCATGAATTATGACAAGCTGAGCCGCTCCCTGCGTTACTACTACGAGAAGGGAATCATGCAGAAGGTGGCAGGGGAACGCTACGTGTACAAGTTCGTCTGTGACCCGGAAGCGCTCTTCAGTATGGCGATGCCAGACTCCCACCGACCTTTCCTCAAGACGGACATGGTGTCCGGGGGCGTGGGAGTAGCGGTCACCGCCAAGGACGATCTGTACCTGAAGCAAGGGTCGGGTGCCGGCGGGGGCGGTTCGGTGAGCGTCGGGTCGGGTGGGGTGGCGGGGATGGGCGGAGGCCATCCGTTGGCGCATCTGAGCCCTCACCAGCACGACCTGTTCAAGTCCATGGCCAGCAACAACGCGCACCACCATCACAGCCACCACCACAGCCACCACCACCACCATCACCACCAGCACGAACTCTTCAAATCGGCGGCCGCGGCGGCGGCGGCAGCAGCGGTAAACACACACCTGCAGCATCATCAGCACGATCTCTTCAAGTCCCCAGCCGTGAACCCCGCTCACGCCCACCTGCCCCCACCGCCCACGCACCAGCATGACCTCTACAAGGGCGGCAACCCACCCGCCATGGCCGACCCCCAGCCTCTGCCGCTGACCACCACCGACAGCTCTGCGCATGCGCGCGCACGCTCCTACAACGTGGCCATGACGTCACATCCGACAGGGGCCGCCCATCTAACATCTGACCAGCATCGCCTGCAGTACATGCAAGAGTTTCAGAGGATGTACGGGGCAGGACCTTACATGGAGGGCTGCGTCTACTGACGAACTTCACATTTTCTAACGAACATTTCACTTTTAACGAACTTCTTACACATAAGATCGCGTTGATCGCGCAGTGTATATACAATTTACGAGACTTTTCAGCCACTTTTCAGACTGGTAGATGCTGGTCATATCCGGGCACTACAGACTGGTAGAAACTGGTTAAATACGAGCTTATGGACCTACAGATACTTGGACAGTCCAGTCGTTACCGACTAAGAGTTGCTAGTCCAATCTGGGCACTAGTCCAGCAGATAACAACAAAATCCTCAAACAAACATTAAAACAGTCAACTGTACGAAGACGACGGAAGCCGTTTACTTCTAAAGTCTTTTTACAATTCGTTGTTAAAGAGAGCCGAATCCACAAAAGTTTTTGAGCATCCCAACCATCTACCTAAAATGGAGGCGATAGATCTCATAGAGTAGCGCAGTTCTCTCTCCATGGGTGCCATGACAACCTGCTTCACATCGTGCTAGGTTTCTTTCAAAGAAGTGTCCAGGTTGCAGACTGTCCACACACAGCAACTGGATAGTATGTGACACTCTCTAACCGACACAGTTCACATGCCCGACGTCCACATCAACGTCGCCACCTACGCCAAAGGAACTGCTGACTTTTTCAGATCACATGCAGCTCCCAACCCCCAAATCTTCTTCCCAGTTACTGGCCAGTGAGACTCCTTGGTGTGCCTGGCGACATTTTTTTTTTTCTATTTTGCCAGAGACATATAACGAATCATGTCTCTATCACAAACACAATAAAAACATTTTTAGAGCGACTTCCTGCAGTCAATACAGCATGACACTGAGTTTGGATACACTGAAAATGGGAAACGGGAGGGAGAGAGAGAGAGAAACTGGAGTGGTCACGCTACTTTTTTTAAAAAGTTTTTTTAGTAGTACCCGGATCAAACTTTGTCGCAACAATGAACATCGTGTCACCACTGCTGTCCCCTTACGACTACTTCCATGTTATATTTGTAATGTTCAGGAAATATTGATATCTGGTTGCTCTAGTCACACTTGTTTATGTCAGAGGACCTTTCTTTGTAAAGAACTTAACTCTTGAATTAAGGGCGCACAACATTAACTATGCAGCCTATGGTCTAGCCAAGCAGTCTGCTAGCATATTTACTAAATGATAAAGATTTTACTTGACATCGAGTGCTTATCTATCACCGATGTGTTTTTAGTTTATCAGGTAACAAGATGGAGGGAATATCGCTTATTAAGGTCGGGAAAGGCGTTCGTGTCAAACGTGCGGCTACCTTTCTGCCCCTCGTTCACAGAATAGAGGTTGTGTGGGGGATGAGGAGGGGAAGGGGTCAGGGGAACAGGGGGATGAGGAGGGGAAGGGGTCAGGGGAACAGGGGACCAGGGGAATTATTTTAGACTAATCCAGCAGTTAAAGCTATCGCACCGCCAAGTAGACGGTCCACGTGTCCCATGCAGAGAAAGAACAGCATTCTTAGATGTGAACCCAGGACAGCCGGCCCTTAGCCGCGAGGCCTCAAAGTAAATCATTTAAATGACTAAAGTGCCAACGGGATTAATCTATAACCAACATAATCAGCTCGACCTACCTTTAACTACATTAAAGGGGAGAGACGAGGGTGGATAGGAGATGTGGAGTTCATGTAGAACCTCTAACCAACTTCAGGTCTGGGTAATGGTGTAGTCTATGAGTTCAGCAACGCATTGTAACCAATGGATACTACAGGCCCTTTGTGCCTCGATCAGTTGCTATGAATCCAAAAGGGGTTACATACGTTGCAGAATCGCGGGACAAGAGGTACTTTTTTTGTTGTTTGTTTTTTTTTTTTTTTTTTTGTTTAAACTTCACCCGCCTGCAAGTGGATTGCAGCTGTTCAAAGTCTGTTTTTCAAAGACAGTCGAGGTACTGTCTAATTAAACTGCATGGGCCGCAACTGTTATCACTGTCCCGCGAAACGGAGACGCATGTGCAGATGCCATCTTGTTTCTCACGAACATGGGTTACTATGGCAACCAGATAATAAGCTGCTTCGCGGAGCTTGTATTAGAGAGAGATTCGACACTTGGTAGGTTAGAGAACTAAACTGTGAAACATAATAACAAGCATGATTTTGTTGTCTTCGGACACGACTCGAGGTTTCTGTATGACATTTGATAATGGTGTATTCATTTTCAACTTTTGTCTAGGAGACATGCAGCATTAAAAGTATATATAATTATATATATACGAATTGCAAAATGTGGTTGCCAGTAATGTGGTAAAAATTCCAGGTATAATTCTGAGATAGTTTTTACTTTGAAAGAATTAACGAATTCATTCGTATCTTTCAAACAGAAGGACTATAATACGATGGAACTGTAACGTGGTCGACTGCTTGACTGCAGAAAGACGGATGAGTCTCTTCCTGTCATTTTGTGGATTTGAACTTTGACCTGTTACCCTGAGCCATGCTGCTTGATCGGTATATCTTGAGCAATAGGAATGCACTGCAGGGGAGTGGCAGGCAACGGACGCACACGCGCGTGCATGAAAAAAAGAGAATGTGTGTGTTCACCCGCATGAGTGAGCACGTGCAATTATTCCCCTTAATGGTGCAGCGTACTATAGCCTTGCTATATTTTGTACAGGAGAGGAATTCTGAATGGACTAAGGGGATGATTTATAAAAGCCACTCCTCAGCCCTTTCTAAACCTTTCCAGAAAATAACGGGAGAGGGGACATGGAGCTTTTCGTTGTCAGTACGATTTCAACTTGCACGACTGAACATGTTGTGTGGGACTTGGTTCTGTAACGAATGTACTTCATGCTTTTGGCTATTGTCAGTGAGCCATACTGTTCATTTTCTAGTAGCATCCGACTCAACAAGACATACATCTTGTACACTGAATGCTGGCTACTTAAAAAAATCATATTACATGACAACACTTCCAAGTAAATGATCTTGAAAGATTGGACTTGAAGAAAAAATAAATGGGAACGAAATAACATATTGAAATTGACTTTACAGCTTTTTTAAAAAAAAGCAAATTAAACTATATATAGCACATTTACATCACTAATACCACAACAAACTGGCGAAAATTTCAACATATTTCTCTCCGATGTGTCGCAGCCGTAGAGGACATAAGGGAGGCAAACCTTGTTCTTGACAATGAGGAATACCGATCGTTGCCAGAGTTGTGTTTCTTTATTGCGCAGTTCATCAGCTGAAATGCTTATCCGGACTAATAATGGAGCACGGCTACAAGAATAATTTTTAAGTCCCGTTATTTATCTGTGTTATAATTTCGGTGATTACTTTGTTCAGCAGCATGCCTTTGGCGATGTTTATTCATTATTTATGAGAAAGACTGTATATTTTAACTGTACATGATCTTGTAATTCTGTATATGTCAGTTATCTTGCCTGAATCACATCTAGTCATATCAATGCTATCTGTACAAAGTAAAAACTTCCCAACTGCTAAGTGTTTATATGATTTCTGTTGGAGCTCTAGGGTCAAATGTATATTATTATTACTATCATTATCATTATGGAAATTGTAATAAATGATTTCAAATACTAGTGAAATGGTTTCAAATGTTCGTGGTGGTGACTTGAATACAACCAAGAATATGACGAGTCAGTATGAATAAGTGTGCATGCAGATGGAAATAGATATTTGGTATGACGTTCAAAATTTTATCATAAACAAAACTGAGGAATCTTACCAGCTAGACAAAAGATTCACGACATAATGAAACAAAATATATCGTTCATAGCACCCATACTACCTCTAATTTTTTATCTATATATAAAAATAAAGATAAATTGTCAGCTTCGAAATAAAAAAAGCAGTTTCTGCCTTATAGAACTAAGCTAAATTATAATTACATTCTACAGTGAAAAGATAAACTCCTGTATCTTAAGCAGACTCGCAAATTTTATTGCCTGCTAACAGAAAACTGTCCTTACAGTGGGAAAAGAATAGATCAAACACATGAATGCCACTGAATACTGTGTAGAGTTTATTGCACTTGCATGTACATGCTTACACTAAATACATAATACTGTACACCTGCAAAGATAAGCCTGCACATCTCTCTCTCTTACACACACATGCATGTCATTAGTATCTGCTTCCATGCAGACACATGCATCAAAACACTGTTATGACTTTATGCATGCACACACACATATGTACAATCAAGACAACTTTGTCCACAAAAAATAACCCTTTATCGATAAAACTCTAAACACATCCTGCACCATGGAATGTCTCTTTTGTTCAAAATTCATCCAGTTAGTGTCTGCAATTAACGCCGAGTGTTGAGCTGTGCTAGATAGCCTCGCACAGTTTCTGCCAGCTGCTTATCAGCAACCTTCACCTTCCCCAGAACATAGTTAAGTTCATCTTCATTTTTGTTTTCAGCAGCTTGGTCTGCAGCCTCTTGAAACTGTCTGAAAGTGTAAAACAAAGATACATCAGTTTACTGTTTACACAGAGAAAAATAGACTCAAAAGGCAGAGTTTAATAACAGTGAAAATGGGTCTTGCTCTCATGACAACATTTTATGTTCACAATCTCACCTTACTTTTGCCGTCGGAGATATGAACACAGTGAGGGAGAAGACGAAATTATTTAGAACAAACTCTGTAAAGGCTAGGGCCGAATATAAGGACAAAGTAGAAGCTAAATTTAGGACAGTGAATGCCAAAGAAGCGTGGCAGGGACTCAACAATATGATGGGCAGAACAACTAAAAGCCAATACATTAAAAGTGACAACCCAAAGGAGCTGTCTGAGGAACTCAACAGATTTTATGCCCGATTTGACGTGGGAGACTCCAGCTCAGAATGTGAAAATATATGTTCTAAGTTGACCACAGATGCAGCGCCTTTAGAGGTCGGTGAGCAGGAGGTTGAGAGGTGTCTAAGGCGTTTAAAGCCAAACAAGGCCCCGGGGCCTGACGGACTGAGGGGATCAGTTCTAAAAACTTGTTCGCAACAACTCGCACCCATGCTCACCCAGCTCTTTAGCCTGTTTCTAAACATCCCCTTTGTACCCCGCGTCTGGCGATCCTCTACCATTGTACCCATTCCCAAAAAACCCAATGCTAAGGAAAACAAAGATTTTAGACCTGTTGCGCTGACACCAGTCATAGCCAAGTGTTTTGAAAGGATAATATGCAATAGACTTGTAGCGGCTGTTTCTGAGCGTCTAGACCCCATGCAGTTTGCGTACAGGGCTAAGAGAGGGGTGGAAGATGCTACATTAACACTCCTAGACACAGTTTCAAACCACCTAGATAAAGCAGGAACGTCCATCAGAGTACTTTTTATGGATTTCTCTTCAGCATTCAACACATTGCAGACACACATTCTCATTCAACGCCTAGTAGACTTAGAAGTTAGTCATTCACTAATTCACTGGATTCATCAGTTTTTGAGTAATAGACCACAGAGGGTAAATGTTAAAGGGCACCTATCCAGTGAACTGATATTGAATACAGGAGTGCCACAAGGGTGTGTTCTATCTCCAGTATTATTCTCTGTATACACCAATGAGATGCAAATAAATAACGGAATTCTCTGTTTAGTTAAATATGCAGACGACATGGCACTGATTGGTCACCTGAGAGATGAGAAATCTTTGGCCCACTATACCACACAAGTGCAGGCCCTTTGCGAGTGGTTCAAAAGCAGCTACCTAGAACTAAATGTTGGAAAAACGAAAGAACTAGTTATAGATCAGAGGAAAGGAAAAGAAATGTCCACTCCATTAGTAATCGGAAATGAAGAGGTTGAAAGGGTGACAACATTCAAATATCTTGGAACAGTAATAGACGATAGTTTGAATTTCACTGAACATGTAGGGACAGTGCATAAGAAGGCACAACAACGGCTATATCTGATTAGGAAGCTTCGTAGTTTCAATGTAAGCGAACACATCTTGGTAGATGTCTATCGTGCGCTGGTAGAAAGCGTAATGACATTTAATATTGTGTCTTGGTATGGCCAGACAAGCATGACAACCAAGAACAAACTGAGGCGCGTCATAAGCACAGCCAGCAGAATCGTAGGCTCACAACAGCTAAGCCTTTCCCACCTGTACGATTCAGCCCTTGTCCGGAAAGCAACACAAATCATGCTTGACCCCACCCATCCACTCAACCCCCGCTTCGAGCCTATGCCCTCAGGACGGAGATTGAGAGTCCCTCTTGTGAAAAAGAACGTCTACAGGAGGTCATTCATCCCATCGGCCATCTCTGCTGTCAACAAACAGAAGACTATAAGCGACTAGTAGTTTTACACACAATGGGTAATCTCATCTCTGTTACTAGCCGTCATTATGTAGTCATGGAACCGATGTATTGTCCACTGATGTATTGTCCTTGATGAGGGCGTGTGTGTGTGTGGGTGTGTGTGTGCTCACTTCTGTCATTTTTCATTTTTTATTGCTGATGTTATTGTTGATGTCTTTGATGTCTTTGATTTTTACTCTGACTGCTTGCATGCTGGAAGACAAATCTCCTTTTCTGGACAATAAAGTAATCTTATCTTATCTTATCTTATCTTACTTATTATCAGCAATGCAAACTTTGGCAGAAAGTTTCACTGAGATGATCCTTTGCACAATACAAAAGAAATATTGTTATGACAAGATGAAGTCCTTACCCAACACAGACCAAACTTTTGACCTTGTGTTCAGGCAACACTCTGCTCAGATATTTCAGTGCTTCCTGTTTGTTGTAATATTTCATGCACACCTCCACAAATGCCTGAAATGATTGCAGATACATATAAAAAACATGCCACAGAATGATCGTAACAGTTTGTGAACATGCTGAAACACTTAAGACATAAATTATTCAAGTAACAGTTTCCGAAACAAGGTCGATGCTTTAGTCTTACCACAGCAGGAACAACAATTCTGATGACAGATTAACATACCTCCATACCAATCGGAGGTTTCTTGCTCTTGGAGAATTTTTCTAGCTCAGCCCAATCTCCAGCTTCTGCTAACGCAGACACTCTCATCCACCAGTATCTGCAAGCACCCACACATATTTTTTTTGATGAGAATTAAATGAGAAGAAAATACTAATAATTCTATTTTGAACTCTCTCTCTCCATCAGTAGTACTAAAGTAAGAGTGTGCAGATATCCTAAAGACGCATTTCTCAAGACACTCTTTTATGTTTGTTTGGTTTTTTTGGTTTTGTTTTTTTTTTTGTTTTTTTTTTTTGTTTCATGCAAAGAAAGTCAACAAACTTTAAATTATACTGTATCAGCAGCACAGTAAAACTGCATTATCTCACCTTTTGTCGGGCACTTTGAAGTCCTTGCGCAGCCTCTCGACATGATGGTGTGACCCTTCTTTGGTGAGCTCATACATGGTCTTATGCAGGGAAAGGTCTGCGAAGGACCTGCCCAGCTCATCTTCCAGACGCCGCTGATAACGCATCAGCTTTATCTGCTCTTCTGTCAGCTGCAGCAGCCACAACTTATATTATAAAAGTGAGTAAATCAGAACTCCAGGTACCATTTCACTCATATCTCTGGTATTATTTACATCCCAATCTGCAATGGCAACTAAACCCAACAAATATTTGTTGACTGGAGAGATTATGTCTTGTCAAATGATTTGGTTTCATCCATTACACAATACTAATTCCCACTTTTTGAGACAATAAGGCTCTAATATTCACAAGATTCATGCCTTCAAACAGGCACATTTTCAGCTATCAGAAGATTCATAGTGAATTGAGGATATAGCTAGTAAATTATACTCCTAGCTCTCCCACCTCGAGGTGGAAAATGTTTGTGTATAAATATTTTCAAGATTCATGTTCTTTTCCTAAATATTAATATGAAAGCACATTTTCTGCAAGCAAAACAGATTTATTTTGAACTAAAATCAAATTAAATATCAAATGGTAATCTTGTGTTCAAAATTTGAATTTCAAATCTTTCCACTATATCCTATGAAATGATAAAAATCAATCTCAAATATTTACCTTTTCAGCAAAAGTATTTCCTGTTCGATGAAAACAGTTGCCTGCATCTTCCAGTGTTTTGATCCGTGGGTCTAGGCTCTAAAGATAATAAGAACTTACAAGAATAAAATTGAAATTGAATATACCATATAGTTTACTTAAAGGCAGGTTAAAGTACTTCAAATAATTATAGCAATGAAAATGGTAGTTATGCTATGATAAAGGATAAAATCAGAATATCAAAAATAAGGACAGAAAGAGGATGCATGCAGTATCTAGAGAACTCTTGACTAACTACCTACATCTTGTGTATAGGAGCGAACAATTTTGGTAAGGGCGATTTCATTTGGATTATCTTCTTGCTCCCAAAGTTGTTCCACCATCTGTAGGTTTTGGTGTCGACAGTACTACAGCGAAAAAATGTCATTTATTATTTCTTTGTTGAAAAAATAGAATTATATCATTGTTACTGTCACTATGAAAGTTTGTGAAGAAAATAAAAAGCCAGTAAAGGGTATAATTTTCATATTTAGAAAGCATACACACAAAGACAGAATGAGCAACTCGTTCTGTCACTCACACATGCACACACACAGATGCACATGTGCATATCCATGAAAATATGTAGACTATTAACATACAATAAGTTTTTAAAAAAGACAAAATAAAAATTCTTAAAATGCATGTAAGTACTTACTTGCAAATACAACGAAAAAGCTATTGGCATGGTGTGAATCAACATGTAGAATTGAGCAGCATCCAAATTATCTCTCAGGTTTAAAAGAACAGTGTACACTGCACATGCACACGATGTAAATATATACAAATTGGTGTACACCCTTCTTTACACATAAAAGATTCATTCATCATAGCTATGCCTTATAAACTCATTCAAGACACAAGATACTGTCCTGGAGTGCCAAAAAAACTAACCTATTTTCACAATAATAGTTTAAATAAGGTTAAAGAGAAGGATTGACAAAATTAACAAGAATTAAATAAGCAAAAACCAGCTTTCTTGTTACTAACTTAATCCATCCTGAAAATTGCACTTTTCTGTAAATCAAAAAAGAATAAGTCCAGTGGAATTCTTTTACACAGAGCTATGCAGACTACGTCCCCCAATGTCACACATCAAATAAAAAATGAAGAAACACTATTCATGGGGATAAAAGCTAACTACAACATTGCATTCAATACAGCCTTAGCGGTTTGGTACTAGTGCCACAGTCTTTTTATACACAAAAGAAAAGTTGCAAAAGAAAATTTATAAACTTCCTATCAAAGTTGCTCAAGATGGAGATAGCTGTGTTTGAAAATGTTTTAACTAGCATCATTATTAATTTTTTCATCATTTCACATCTGTAACATTTGTGTAAAATAATAAATGTGTACTAGGTTACACACTTGTACTAGGTGTGAAAGGTGCAGACAAGAGAATAAACCAAATATATGCGAAAGAGCAAGACCAAGCTAAGGGATCAGCTCAACTCCCATTATTACTTCTCCTTTTCTGATTATTTTTCTATTAATCTTTAGAAGAACTTTTCGTCAATCATCTTGAAATCCTCCCTTTTCTCTAAATGGCAACATTTTCTCTTTAGCAAGGTTATAAATAAGATGACAGAATGAGAGAAAAGACATGCACACTTACCCAGGTCTGTGTCACCACTCTCTATTGCCTTGGCCAGTGCTGGGGCCTGTTGACCCATCTTTAGAAGAAGTGGCACTTGTTCTGATGCACGTGTCTCAAAGTCCAGCAGCTTTAGAGTAATGGCAAAAATTCTGATTATACATGGAAAACAGATAAAATTACTGCCTAATAAAGTTAATCATTGTGGAATGTTGTGGCCACCTACTGAACAAAGCCTAATAAATATGACCACGGCAACAAGTCTATAAATAGAGAAATGTGAGAGAACCTGCTGATGTCATAAAAATCCTAGAACGTCAATCTTATCAATAGGTAGTCGCAAATCAATCCAAATTTTACATGTGAAGTCAGACTATGGCAAAAATGGCAAAAATTTGAAAGTGCTTTTAGGAGACTGTGTTACCATGAACGTGGGGGTATACGTTCATGGTGTTACTTAAATGACGTAGGTGATCGGAGCCAACGAAAATAATTTATCTTGCAGCAACCATAACATATGTAAACACTGCAATCAAACCTTCACGGCTAGCACTTTGCGGCCATGTTCCAAAGCAACAGAAGCAATATCTGAGAATGAGACACCGGGCCGCTCCAACAGCTTTTGTGAAATGACTCGAGCCAGTTGATCTTCCTCCATGTGTTTCTGCTGAACCTGAAGCATACCAAATCTTCATCTAAAAAAAATGTCATCAATGAAAATGTTTGAAAGTGACAATTCTTCTTCTCTTCTAGCAGTTCTAAGCTTTTGAACCATAGTGTGGTCTCCGTAAGCCCTACTGATGTAATCTACGTGCAGAGCAGTAAAACACTTGGCAGCTATAGGGCAAGTACAGAGTGTCACAAGTTCAAATATCATTTCCAGTACATGTATTGACCATTACACCAAGGTAAATATTGTTCCCTAACCTTTGGTCATAGGGGAGTCAAGTGTTTACATTCACACTTTTCATGAGAATTGCTTTTTGTGCCGAATGTTTCTATTTCCTCTCACTTGTTGCTTTTTCTTCCCCAACCCTCAAAAGAGTCAGGTACTATTCACCCGCTGGGTTGACTGGAATTTTTCACCACATGGGTCTTGAACCGTACAGTGTGCATGGCATCATGTTTGGACCTCTTGCTTTCCCCAGCACATCCTAACACAACTTTCATTGCTCACTTGGTAACAAGAAACTTAAAGTCCTTAGAAATGAAGAAAAAAACCATGCTGTGCTCAACACAATCATTCAAACATCTCACTTGCCCAAAGCAGATTCAGAACTTAGAGAAACTGATTAGAACATTGCTTATTCTAGATCCCACTGGCATGCATGATACAACCATGGTTAGCTCTCATTAACAGTGATAACTCTTTTGCTCCAAGTTTGTCTCTTGTTCTTTTCCTCATGCGTTATCAACAGTTTGCACCCCCTTTAACATTTTTTTTGGAGCCTACACTTAATTCTTTTCCTCAACATGAACAGCAATTCAGAGAACAGTGGACCCATATTGTGTCAGACTCATGGAAAGATATTTGTGACCCACCACCATGAAATGGGTCTTAAATCGCACAGAGCAGTTTTGTAGTAGTGGCTTAGAAATGTGATTAGGGCCAATTTTGTGCCATCAGACTTGCACACTCCAAACCTTTATAGCTCACTCAATTTTAGGGCTAGAAAATCAAACAAGTATCAATAGAAAAGTCAAAACCTGTACATTTTAAAAATATACAATCTCAAATTTCCAACTTAAGATTCATTCTTTGGTTAGGTCACATATGACTAAGCTGAAAATTTGATATCGAAAACAACAGTATGATACAATTATCACCCTATAAGCAATAATTTCACTTTTTATGGTGAATGGAGTAGTGATGAGTAGTGATGGAGTACACATAGAGGGAACGCTGATTCATATTAAAAAGAAAAAGTTAAAAATGTGAAAATTAATAACCTTGTAACAGGCCCAGTGTGCACGAATACGATTCTCTCCCTCTGCATCAGGAACCCTGAGATACTGGCAAATGAGAATGGCCAATCCAAACAGCTTGCGCAGCACCAGACGATCAATAAGTACAGGCATGGACAATTGCTCCAGTCTTAAAGCTGCATTCAGGAAAACTCAGGGACTTGCATGATACTCACATAAGGTTCATGTAAAATCAGGTAAGCTGATGAAACAGATTATCAGTAATGATGATAAAAATGATTCTGTTGTCTCCATAGCAGAAGAAAGGACAGCATTTACACAAAGCTTATAAAAACTGCATGTTAGCATGTTTACAGTCATAAAGGAATGCATCTTCCAAATCATTATTTTGACATTATGAAAATGTTATTACCATTATCAATATACACATTGACAATAGTAAAATGTGAAAACCATTTTGCTTTCATTGAAATGTATGGCCATTGTTTCTTAAAACCTACATGTACATCCCCTGCTATAAATAACTAAAATGGCTGACCATCAAAAGGTATGCTTCATGGCTTCCTGTTTTCTTTCTGATAAATAAAATCTCAATCAAAAAAAACTTGTAGTGGATTGACAAAATGAAAATTTTATCTCTAAAATACCCAACAATTTTGAAATGAATGAAAATGAATAAATGAAAACTAAAGCCATTATGCTTGATATATTCTTGATCCCACTTGGGTTAGTTGCAAAAAATCATCTTCTCAAGGCAGATGACATATGGAAGAATCAAATGTTAAGTTTCTGTCAAGAATCTGACTGGCCCTTTATTCTTGGAAGAAGCAGAATGAAAAATGAAGAGAATAGTTTTGGGGGAAATCCAGTCAGTCAGTTGTCCCTTGAACAGCACCTGTTGTTGAGGGAAGCACATGGATAGATGGGACAACTGACAGGGTCTGCAACTCTTGCCTATTTGGGGCAATAGTGAGCAGGTCCTTACGGGACGACTAGTCCTGTCTTTGACGTTCGTAAGCCAGTTCTTCCTCTGGCCACTGCGGCATCAACTACATCATGAGCTGAGTCACAGCTCTTCTTGCATTCCTCATTCTATCTATTCATTCTAGCTAATTTAGCTCCTTGTGAGTATTCCCTGCTTGATCGTTTTTTTTCAGCCTGCCTTTGATTTTGCTTTACATTCCCACTCGCCGAGGTACAAACAATTGAAGTTTTGGTTAAAGAAGATCTCTCTAGCCATCTAACCTCATAGCTGCTACAGATTTTGCATAGCACTTACCAGGCCTGTAAAATAAATATTGCAAAAGAAGCTTGACCACGAAGTGACTAAAATGAATGGAATCAGCTGACCACGCATGCTGCAAGAGCATGAACCAAGATTATTCAGCTGAATTCCTTTATTCTGAAGCTAGGAATATTACTAATAGTTTGGTCTTTCGTTTACTTACATTTCTTTCATGTTTGAAATTTAAACCCTTTCACCAGGGCAATTTTTACCAGCAGACAGAAGGAGTAGCCATAGGACTGCCTGTTAGCCCAAAAAGTTGCCAATTTTTTTCTTGGAGGAGAAAATGCTGACAATATTCCACCGCCCTCTTCACTACCAGGGCAACTACATGTATGACACCATGTTCATTCTACATAAAGACAAGATAGTTGAGTTCACCAACATTCTAAACAGCCAGCACCCATCAAGTTCACCCATGAAATCACACATTGCCATGCTTGTCACCATGATCACCAGAGACGACAATGGGCTTGTCTTTAGTGTCTACCATAAACTTATGCGCAACCATACTCTTGTCAGTACCTCCAGTTTGATGCTCATCAACCCCTCTCCAACCCAAACTGGGAGTGATTTGCACTTTCCATCAAGTGAAGATCATCTGCTCATTGAATGAAGCTATGGAGTGAAAACTTCCACACCTGCATTTTGGGCTACCCCAAATGGACATGGCACTTACCTGGGAGCCTTAAGACCGCTCCCCACCCTTTCGTGGGCATTTCACCTGTATCGTCATCCCATACATCAAACTTATCAAAGAAGGCATTGCCTGTAAAATCAGAAAGAATGGGGTCACTGTCCATGCCAAGCAATGCAACACCATCGGCAGCAAATTAGTGGCACCAAAAGACAAAAATAACAAGCTAGACAAGTCTGATACCATTTATGACATCAAGTACCATGACTGTGACCAAGCTTATGCATAGAAAATAAAAATAAAACTGAAGATAAGACTGAAAGAACATGGAAGAGAGTCTTCACCAGTAGAGGAACATTTGCAACATAGCAGACAATTAAGTCTTCTCCCTGGATAGTCATTTTAGAGATGAGTAAAGGAAGTCATTTACATCACAGCCACAAAACCTTTCCTTTATTGAGATTAAAGGCAACACCAACTGCTGGCAGTCTACAGTCTTGTTCAGTCACATATCTAAGTTCATCTCAGGATGGTGCAGACTACACACCCCAGTCACTTAGCTTTTAGTGGCTGAAGATTCCATGTGGATACAAGTCAGAAACTTTAGTGGGTGCTATTCTTTATCTTGCATGTAAAAGTTTAGTCATCCTCCACCTCTCACACTTTTCAATTTTTGCACGTTCAAATGAAATGAAATTCTCACAAACTTTCAAAAACTTTTAAAACCTGTGCCAACCCTACCTGGTTATACTAAAGCCAATAAAATAAAATCCTAAAACAATGTGTATAGTTGCTTCATAAATGCTAAAAGAAAGGATACTGCGTATAGGTAAGAGGTATGCCGACCGTATGATGTCGAACCTGGTTCAGAACACGAAGCATCTGACACATGTTGACAAAAGCTTCTGGCCGGTAGTCAGTCAAGAAACACTTACCGAAGGAAGCTGCCTGGAAACCAAAGTGCACGATTTGGGGAAGATACCTAGAAGCTATAAGACATGTTATCTTCTTTCTTGTTTTTCAAAACAAGTGAAATGCATACCTCAGCAACAAGCAGTATTCTTAAGCAATCACATTTTATTATGCACGCCAAGTTCAGATGCACGAAAACTATTAAAATTGGCCTAAGTCCACCAAATATGAACTTAACAACAGGAAAATTCTTTAGAAGTTTTTTTTCAGATACATTTCAGATAAAAAAAACTGTCTTATAACAGGTCAGAGCTTAAATAAAATAAAGAATATGTATATAGTGTTCAACTACTTACTCTCATCAACTGCTTCTGTTTTGCAGGTTCAAATTCATGCCCTGCAGCCTGGATACACTGGTTGACAGCAAGATCTAACTTTTCCATGATCATGCGAAGATACTCATCAGCCTTCTGGTGTTGTTTCTATGGATACCAATGAGAATTTTCAACTCTAGGTTATTTCATAGAAATGAATCTAAACAACGTCTAGATCTCAAGCTTTATTTATACTATCTGAAACAAGAAAATTAGAGTGGTTAGCTAGATCTGTCAGCAACAACAAAAGAAAAAAAACCAAAACAAAACAAAAAAGAAGTCATTTGGAAATTTTGTGTACAACAAACCCTGAGCTATCTGTTTCCAAAATTTTATACACTGACAATGAAACAAACAAAACTTTCGATACTTCCTCCACCGACCAGCATAATAAACTACTAGACAGTGATATTTTGAGTTACCTGGTATTCTTTATTGGCTTCATAAAGCATAGCACCTGGTTCCATAGATCCTATTTTGAATATTTGCTCCACCACCGCTGAATAGTTAAAAGTACAATTCACATAACATATTCTAAGTTGCTTAAATGTTTAAAGTATATACTAGAAGCTGGTAACAGATCTAAAAATGAAAGATTTTAAGAATTTTTTTTAATTTAATTTTTATACTGGTGCACTACTGATTTGTAATTATGGAGATCCAAGTGTATGTCTGAATGCAATGTCAGCTAGCCTTCAAAATATGTTGGAATCAATACATCTGCTAAAATGGTATGTCTTGTCTTAAGTTTCCAAATTACAGACAACACACTTGTTATTCACAACATGCATTAATAAAAATGGGAAAGTTCTGGGCAACTTTTTGATTTACAATCTTTTAAAATATTTATTCAAACTTACTAGGAACCCTCTGCAGAAATTCATGCGTATCATTGCTGATAATTCGCAAGCCATCCACCTCAGGAATCAAATGAACTGTGCTCTCAAAGTTATATATGGGTAATGTTAAGGTTAAAATGATTTTGGTATTTTTCACAACTGAAATGACATCTATGGTTGTTAGCCAACAACCATTAAGTAACCAAGCAGAGGATAAGAAAATCTGATGAACAAATGACTTAGCAAACTATCCTGATATTTAAAAGGATATTTGATCCAGTATTTTTGGGGTCCCACTACTAACATAATGCGCTCCCACACAGCTACTACCGCACCATTGCCACACCTGCACATAAAGAAAGTTAAGAAAAAACTAAATCTGTTGATAAATTCATGTATCTTTTAATGTACAAATTTATTTGCACTTCTGAAATCTTTGGAATATTCTGCTGCTCAAATTTTGGAGCTTTGTGTTACCTCTATAATGATATTTAAGAAATAAAGCCTTTTTTAAACCACATCAATACAGATCTCCACCTTACTTGACCTCCTTACTTCATTCTTCCAGACAGCATCAGGCTATTTCTCCAGTGCATTCCTGCATTGTGTGTTGCTGCATCAGATCTCACCTTCATCTCTGTGTTTGACTAATTTCCTTACAGGACTGTAATTATTCTTCTCTGCGGCGCATTGAGTTTAAAAGCGCTGAACTTCACTCTTTATTTTTATTATTATTGACCATCTTGGCTGCATGATTCCATTTGTTTTTTCCGTATAGTATGCAATAAAGTCTTTTATTTGTTGCAAATGCTCGTACATTATTTATGATTTTCATTTATTTTTATCACAAGGCAAATGTTCAGAACTGAAATACCATGCTGCAAAAAAATAATAATTTACATATGTCTATGATAATATAACAATGCTTGACAAATCATTACAACAAGCTGTATGTGTAACTAAAACAGCTATTACTAAGTAGTGCATCAATACTTACCAGGCAAAGTGCTGAGGTTTGGATCCAGACTTGGTGTCAAACTCTCCGACCTTGGTCTGCAGTAAATGAAATACTGCTGATAATAAAGAAACTATGTGCAGACTAGCTTTTTTATCTTTTCTCCATTTCCCTACTACAAATTTGTGGTAAGAGGAAGGGACATTCACAAAAAAGGGCTAAGGGTATGGCTTAATGTCTAATAATGCCTAATCTGGGCAGAAGAACAACACAAAAGCATTGATTAAATCCACAAGAGAATGAAGAGTAATAGTTTTCCAACACGTAATCTCAGCACACTGTTTGCTGCCTGTCCTTGCATAAACAAGGATTTCAAGAATTTACTGCTAAAAGGTCATAATGAAATGATTGGTTAGACATAAGTGTTAGAGAAAATGCTCACCCCAAAACATTCCACAGACAGCCATCTATGCAATTTTTTTAAAGAACAAATGCCTGCTGGCAAATGTACACTCAGCATGGAGTGTTTCTCATGTCACTTACAGTCAAGTCTGACATTCCCATCCATATATGACCAGTGCTGGTGAAAAGAACAACAAATTTGTTGTTGAAGGATACTGCCATGTCAATGTACTCTCCAACATCTTCCCTGTCCATCTGGGGGTCCTACAAAATTAGTAGCTTAGATGTTTACATGTATAAGGCTATTGACAAATTACAGCAAACAAATAAAAAGGGAAGTATGCATTTGAAACAAATATATTTTATAGGAATATACTTTGGCTGCATAGAACACCACTACTTTAACAATAGGAAATTTACAGGAAAAAATAAGAGGAAAAGAAATGCAAAAATTTTAGATACACTAATTCTAGTTAGTTTTCAGTTTATTCCTTGTTACTTCTTTGAGGAGCATAGGGCCGCAACAACACCTCGCCAGCGGACCCGGTTTTGGGCAGCCCCCTTAAGTTGGGCCCAGGTGGTTCCGATGTCCTTTGCCTCGCTCTCTACTGTTCTTTTCCTAATTCTACTTAATTAGAACTAATTATAACACTAATTAAGCCAGATAGCAAAAACCTCTTACTTCAAATCAGTAATTGGAAAAAAATGATTAAAAAATGAGAGTACTTGCTCTTATTGTAAGATTCACAATTTTTTTTTTTTAAATCTGAGAACAGAAAGTTACATGCTGATATGGTGACTCGCCTGTTTTTGGTACTGCCCTCCCTGGTCAACAATGAACAGCTCTCTGCCCTTTGCTACCAAAGCCCGTACTTGTCTGTCCATTACAACTATGTCCCAACAGCTAGGAAATGTATTGAGGTCTACCGAAAAAAAAACAACAACAAACAAACAAACAAACAAATAAACAAAAAAGCAAAACAATACCTAATAAGAAAAAATATAAGTTAGGCAATCCTTGTGCATCTTTTGCTTTATTCTCAAGATGTCACTAGGATGTCTCTCTTGGAATTTCTTGCACTGCAGATATATCTGTGTTTGTGATGTCACTGGCTCTACAATATGATTACATGAATGTTAATATCTAATGTCTCATGAATGTCAGAGTTAGTATGAAGCTTGTTAAGATGCAAAAGTCCAAAACTTTTACATTTGTACAGAGGTATATAACGAACTGTATTTGTCAAATAATTGGCGATCATCATCACATCAAATTCCTTGTATACTATCACTTGGTCAAGAAATGAATTCTTATTTTAATGACGAGATCCGTAAATACCTTAACTAAACTGTAAACTATTGTCCATAAAATAAAATAGCTTCTTTTGCTTGTCATGCTAGTGGCATATTATGATTCATGTCTCTTCTAAGGGGATTACAAATCATATAAAAATAAACCTGGAACCGACTATTCTGGTCTATGCCTATAATTTCTTTTACTTAAATTAGCACATGCAGATAATGTCCATCCCTATATAAAATGAAACTAAAATTGTAATTTATCATAAACTAACACTGACCAAATGAGCAGATAGCATAACAAGGCTATCACCACACAGGCAATTCTCACCCTTCTCCCTCATCATTCTACACAACTGATAGTAATTCGCATTCACAACAAATTAACTGAGTTCAAGTATCATTATGGTCAGTGACTCAGTAATAAATATAGTACAAGGAAAAACCAAAATTGAAAAAAAAAAGACAATGAGAGTCTCACCAGGAACTTCAGCTAATCGTATAATGCGAGGACTGTCAGAATTAGTGATGAGGAAAATTCGAAAAGTTGATGTCATGATAGCAACACCTGTTCCTTGAAAGCTTGTAAAGATGCGAGCATCCAAAATTTTTACATCTTTTGCTTCCTGAAATAAATTAAACACTTTATCTAGAAACGTTTTTGCGTCCATTTAATTTAAAAAATATATGCCATATGTTTTTTCCTCTTGAGCAAAACTAAAGCATTTTGCATGACAAATTCTGAATAAAATGAATGCTGACAGTTAAAATATCAGCTTAGACCACAACCTCTTTAAATTACTTTTTTGTGTGTAATTTGTTGTTTAAAATATTTAGCATAAACAAAAAAAGGAAAGTTTCTACATACTCTGCAGTCACTTACAATGACTTTTTACTGAAGAGTAATATTGTCATTCAATTCCTTAGGAAAATGTAGGTGATATAGTCATGTAATATTTACTTCAAAAGTAATAGCAACTAAACCATGACAGAAATATTTAATCTATATGTGCATTTTTAAACTTGACAAAACTGTTCTGACTTTAGCTTATACTTTTTGTTATTCTCTTCCTCTTCCTTTGTCTATGCATAACCTTGGTAAAGTACAAAATTGCACTTCAGTCAATACTGTGTCAAGTTACTAAAAATCTGTTTTACTGCTTCCTTACTAATGTTTCCTTATCAATGTTTCCTTATTTCGTATTTGTTCTCAAATACCAAGCAGAGTTTTTGCCTTACAGCACTTTGGTTTAAAACTGCAACATATTCATTAATGATGATAAACAACTTTGTAATAAATTTCCTTGCAAAATTTCAGTGGCTCTATATCACCATGGTACAAATACTACGTGCTCTAAAGATAATCTAAAGCCTGTCTTCACTTTCCTTAGATTTAGGTTTGGATGTCTGGTAAAAGGAGGCAGTTATGTAACAAATAGTGTTACATAAAAATATCTGTTTTAATGCTGCCTCATTAATGCTTCCTTGTCTCTCTCATTATTAGTACCAGAACAGCTTTCAGTCTCAAAGCATTTTTGTTCAATACTTTCTTGCTTATTTAGTGGCCTATGTTACAAATGGACATTGTAAAATACATTTGAAATTACACACTACACCCTAAAACCTCTCAATTTACACTTTTCTCAAATAATCATTGGCATGCATGGTATGAGGTAGTTACATAATCCAAAATGTTACATTAAGAACTATAAACAAGAATTTAATACCTTACCTGACCCATGCTGAATGTGCGTTTGAAGGTAAGAAACATATCATAGACCAGAACAACCCCATCATCTTGAACAAACAACAGGTCTTCCATGATTGTCCAGCCCATTTTGACAATTGTGCCACTATTCCACTGAAACATACACATGACAAAAAAATGTGTAATTCTTTCAGGTGTACTCTTTACACTAAAACAATACATGAGAGTATTATTTTGGTGAATTTATATGGCTTCTCTTTCAAAGACTTGCGAACTCACTTTGGTTTTATCAAAGACACATTCTGCAGGCAACTCAATGAGCAGTAACAAATCAGATTTGCATGCAGCAACCTTTGCTGCTATCCTTAGCTCATAACCTTTAAAAACTAAAACTTACCCGAATCTGATTAATAATTTTTCCAGCAGCATTGTAAACTGTAATTACTGGTTTGATGTTTGTTGGCACTCTGTTCAACTTGCTTTCATCTTTCATTAGGGCTGCACAAAAATTAACATAAAACGAGCTAGATAAGCACATCTTTTCTCTAAAACTATTTTCTTTTTTTCTCTCTTTCAAATACTTATGTCTTAAAGTTAAAACATACAAATGTTAAAATTTTTTGGAACAGAATTAAAAAATAAAATCCTTATCTGAACTGAAAGTTTTCATCACAAAAAGAATGAAATTTCTCCCCTTCTATCATTATCACTGCCTTTCTCTTTACCTCCTCTATTCATTGTACCAAAACCACAAGAACAAAAAAGAACACCAATAACAAATCTTTCCCATTCTTAGAAAATAAATGTGTCACAAAATAAATGTGCCAGGCAAAAGGTAATGCCCAAAGTTTAAGGATAAACACTGAATTGTCTCAGCCACTTGTTTGTTGTTTAAATGATTGTCAAATTCATGATGGCAGTGATAAGGCTGTTATTAAAACTCTATACCCTATTTAAAAGATAATTACTGAAGAAATAAATAGTTTTATTTTTGACTTTGCTCAGCTGACAACAAAAAAGAAGTCTAGCAGTTTTACCTATTGGACCACCATATGCTGCAGCTGCAACCGTGTGTTTAGCAAGGTCCACTACCCCTGACCACTCCATTGCATAGACCTCACATTTTCTGCAAAAGCAGAGATAAAACATTTTAGTCAATACCATAGTTCCTCACATTTAAAATTGTTTAAATTGTTCCTAATTTGCTTTCACTTATAAATAGAATACAAAACCAATGACTTTGTAAGGAGAAGGGTTTCCACTTTAAAGAGGCACAAGGAACTCCTTTTTACACCAGCGCAAGCTGATCTGGTTTAGCCATGAGACCTGGCATGACACAATATGATTGTCCTTTAGAATACCTTGGGGAGATGGGTGGAAGGGATGGTTAATACTTGACACCAAGAGAGAGAAAAAAAACTGCCTTGTACGTAGACTGATCATTCCATGCATAACTTGCTCAGCACTGATCAAGACCGATTTAAGTGGTGAGTCTTGTTACCAACTGCCTCTATCCAGCTCTATCTTACTGCAGACTACTCTCTTACAAATTCAATATTGATTATACATAAATCTCTCAGACAACATTTCTATATTTTCAATATTGAGGAGGAAGGGGCGTGACTACCTGTAGTAGTGATCTCCCAAAGGATTCCAATCAGCAGTCGCCATTTTGTGTAATGGAAAGAGACATTAGCCTCCCTTGGCAATCGTAATCCAGTTACAATTTTACCAAACTTATACTATTTATGATGATATATTATTATGATGATAATTATCATCAGATAAACCTTTTATTTACAAAAAAACTTTTTCATTTGGTATTGTTCTTAAAGTTAATATTATTTATTTCAATTTTCTATTTAAAAATAGGACCGATTACTGTGAGTTCGTAACAGCGAAAAATGTCGTCTGCTACGGAGCTGAAGACACTGGCATCACTAATATATCTTGTATACGTCCGTGCTGGCATCGCTAAGGTTACTCAGGCCAATGACATGGAAGTTTGACCTTTTTACCACCTTTCTGCATATAAAAAGATACGTTCAAATGTGCACAGTAATAAAATTTTACTTGTGATGTTGTTCACACCAGATAATACTGCTGGTGCCACACGCTTCTGGGTATACTTTAAAAAAAAAAAACAACTCAGGGTGCTTTTCTATATTAAAAAAAGTACGAGGCAGTTATATATAGCTATATATGTATGTACTTTTAAAATGAAATAAAATTGCTAACTCCTAGATTTGTGAGTCCTATTGCATATATTGCACTATATAGTTATAAGGATAATTATAATCCGGCCTGTGCCTCACATATAGCGACAAGACTTTTGCTGCCCACAGAAAAATGCTGGCTCGACTTTTGCAAAGATCAGAACTTTGGGGAAAGTTTAAACACATCCTCATTGATTTTGTTATTTGCGAAACCTGTTCTATTTGCTTCTCTCTCTCGATTGTGACTCACCAGAGATCATTTGCGGTTGCAGTTTTGTTTTTTGTTTTTTAATAATTTTCATGAAAGATTATAAACTGCACACAGAAAAGAAAACTACCATTTGCTCTGTCTACGTGTCTTTTTATAGCACAGCCATGTGTTCTCAGGCATCACAACCGGCGACATGTTCGCGTACCATGTACACTGATATTTGTATTTAAAAAAAAAAAAGTTTGCTTGCCGAAAACTTCCGAAGAGAAATCTCTGGTTCCTTCGTGAGTCTCCGTGCCTGACGGACTTCTGAAGCCGAGCGTTGCTATTGGCTGGCCAAACTCCAGCCCTACCTTCCTGCTTTTAGCGGACCTCCATCTTAGTGCTGTCGGCATTTGCGATCATTTGCTACAAAAATCTCTGATCGCCGGCGAAACAGGCCTGCTTCTGCTGTATAACTACCTTTTTTCTGTTCTGCCTACTTAAATAAGTAAGTATTCTTTACTCATTGTAACTGTTCAACGATATATGTCAA
The DNA here is from genome assembly GCF_003073045.1 of Pomacea canaliculata. Lineage (NCBI taxonomy): Eukaryota > Metazoa > Mollusca > Gastropoda > Architaenioglossa > Ampullariidae > Pomacea > Pomacea canaliculata. The sequence continues at coordinate 12,667,152 of NC_037591.1, read as the reverse complement.
AAATGAAGAGAAAAATTGCCTAGTCTGCTGTCATAAACCACGAACGACCTATTCGCTGAATTTGTCGAGTGAAAGTTCCAGCTCATGTTTTCGAAGCCGGTTGTTTCTTTTCTAACTTTTGTGTGACGCGGCTCGCCGGTTGCACTGTTTATGTATACCTGCATTGATTATACAAACTGGGAATGACATTTAAAATGAACTTCAACTGTTTCCTATGGAAATAAGTGGGCGGATTCAGCGCGTGGTGTATAACCGAGCTGAGGACGCACCGGCGATCCCATTTTTGCCATGCATGAGTCATTTCAAGACAGTCATTCTGCCCTTTCTGTCACTGGCAGACATGCATTCTTCACATTTGCCAAATTTCTTTAACTTGTGCGTGCGTTGTTTCGATCTGTTATTCAAATAGCACATATAGCTTCCTGCTTGAGATGAAATTATGCAGCAATAAATAATTCTTATTACTTTCTCAGAGAAGGGTAGAAAATGGGGACTGGACGAGTTAGCTACAGGCACTTGTGAAATGGGCATTTATGGCTGTGGGATTTTTTTAACAGTCTGGAAGCTGTGTAGAAAAGATTTATAAAATCCAAGTAAATTTTATCCTAACAAAAGATGGCCTTCACAACATCTATTTTCAGCGAAAAACCACTTTTTTAAATACCTGAACATGGCCGCTGACCAAGCAGTGTTTGTTTCATTGTCTGATAAGATGGTGGCAGAACTTTTTTTTTAAGGGATGATGGTGGAGGGGGGGGGAGATTTCAATAGAAATTATGTTACATATTTCCACTTATATCAGTGTTTTTATGTGACTCACTATGCCTGCCCCAGTGAAATAGGATACAATTTTTCATATCTTCCGTCTTAACAGTTGATCATGTTATACCCCATTGTCTTGTTCACATTGTTTTGCAAAAATATAGGCCTAAAATGTATTTTCTAGAAAGGTTTTCATGTAATTATAGTTTGAAATTGATAAACTGCATTAAATAAGAACATTGACTTTTATTATTAGCTGTAACACTATAATTTGCATTAAGGAATTCCCTTATTTTAGGTAGTTTGGATATCAAGCTCTTTTGTCCAGTGGAAGAAATGGTGTGGGTGGAGAGGTATTAATATATACATGAAAATATTGTTTATAATCTTATTCAGCTCTAAATGAAAAACAAAATAAGATATTCTTCCTCGCATTCCTTTAAGCAAGGCTGCAGCAGACACTGGTGATCATCTGCTTTTGTGTTGAATATATAGAAGTGGAAAAGAGACTAGCTTAGTCAGACAACAGGAAGGGAAACCAACCATCCACAGGAACATGGGTTTGCTATTTGAGGTGAATATAAAAGTGGACAGAAGATCCGTTCTACAAAATTGAAACTGAGCAGGAACAACCGTGTTTAAAACTGGAAAAGATATGACATTTTGAAAAAGCAGAGCTTTATTTTTGCCTTTCAAATCAAAAAAAAGGAAAAGGTCTGTGGGTCATAGTAAAGTAAGTCATTAACTGTCAGACAGCTGAAAGCTTTGTAAATGCAAAACATGATAAACCATTGGCAGCATTGAACTGCAGATAGTAGAGTTTGTCCTGACAAGCAAATTCCTGGTTAAGCATACATTGTGAAGAATAGACTTATTTCCTTGTACCTAAGGAAAGTTTCATTAACACTAGGCAGTAAGTCATGCATGGAAGTAAATGCAGTGTATGTGATTTGGTTGGGTAATGTATATGGTTGCTTTTTCATACCTTTTCCGATTATTTCCCAACACCATTTGTGTATAGCTTGGTGGTGAAACAACGCCTGCCACCAATACACTGAGGATTGTCCTGGGTTTAGATCTCATCTTAAGCATGCTGTTCTTTCTCTTTGTGTGGCACCTTTTACAAGGTTGGCTGCTCATAAATAAATTGCCATGAGTCAGAAAATTGGAAATGAATGCTGCTGTTTATGTTAACCTTAACCCAACCTCTTTCACATATATCTGGATTGAACTCTGTTTCTGCACTTTGGACAAGTAGTAAAACTTTTTTTACACAAATATAATCCACATGAAAAGTGGAGAAAATGGTCGTGTTAGCAGAAGCATTTCTAAACTTATAAAAGAAATGACATTAACAGGAAGATCAGAAATTTGTCATGACATGAAAACAGCTTTGTCCAGCAGTTCATCAAATTAGTACCTCTTGCATGCAGTATTATAGTTGATTTGTATTACCATGAGTAATGCTCATTTATATCTGCTTGACATGTGACTTTAGTAAACAGGAATATAGTAGGTCCCCAACTTGTAGATAGGTTCCATTACTGGTCGTGCATTGTGATGACTGTACATTACATGTACAACCCGCTCTACTTTTGGGTGTACTGATATAAATAATACCCATCCTTCTTTCTGCTGCCACCTCTCGCTAGGAGATGCAAACTATCATTAAGGATTAACTTAAGACAATCCTTAAAAACTACTTTTGAACTTGAGGACAGTTTGTATGTACCAAAGTTCATAACTGAGAATTCTTAAGGAGAGGACTAACTGTATACTATTAGAGGGTAAAATAGTTTACGCAACTTTGTGTTGACATGTCTTTTAAAAACTGCTGGACATACTTTATTCCTTCTAGCTTTACAAAAAAAAATGGGGGGTGGGTTAACTTATTTCATACATTTATCATTGTTTTGAAAATGGGGTATTTTTGCATTCCAGGATTCCTAGCTCCATCTTTTCCTCATTTTTGAATTAGTTCAGTACACTGCATTATTGCTAGCAGTATGGGTGAAAAGATTATCTGATTAGTGCACATTTCCTGTTCTTGGTGGTGACTGAGATAATGCGTCTTGCCAACTGACCTCTTCCGCTAAGCAGGATAAAGCCCATTATCAAACCGGAGCAGACTCTGATGAATGAGCTTTAGAAGTGTTTACCGGGATTTTACTTTATTTGGAAATCTTATTTCTAACTCACATCTAGTTGAACATAGTACTGACCACACACAATCAAGACTTTTATTGAAAAGTATTGCAAATATTAGATATTTAAGACATTCCATATTAGCAAACAACCCTAATTTTGTTTTTGTGTGTATGTGAAAGATGTGGAAAGCAGAGGGTATCTGCTTAATAAAATGGGTGTTAAAGGTGATAAGGTGGAGGAGAAGAGCTGCATTGGCAGCCCTTTTAAGAAAGGTATGTGACCTCAGAAGGAAGAGACATAGTTACAAGCCCAAAATAGCAACACGCACTGTGTTGGCCTGAAAATCTGGCTCCCTGATCCCCCCCTTTGGATTTCCATTTTGGTTTGGTGGAAAGGCTTTTTTCCAATAAAGCACTGTTTGATGCATAGGTTTTTATAGATGGGTGTCGTGCACCTTTGATAACGAAAATAATTGCTAGTTGTGTTTTAATGAAGAATATTTAATAGTGAGAACCCTTTTATTGAAAGGTTTTTAAAACGTGCTATAATTGTCATTTGTAATCTGAAACACATTTGTCAAAACTTTATTTGCAGGTTGTAGGTTTCAGAAAAAAAATAAAGCTGTAAAATTATGAACACAATGTAAAGCAGTAGCTTAATTTAATGAGTGAATATTGTGTAACAGCAAAATGATAAGAAATGTTTATTTCATTCTGTTACTTGCATTCATGCAGCTGCTGTTACAATCACATTTACAGCTACTGCTGCTTTGAATATGACAAGCAGTATAATCATTACAAATGCGTGAACAGGTGGTGTTATTCTCACTCTGTCTCCTGCACACATAATGTGTTCATTGTCCTGAACAGAAACATTGCTGTACATGCTGCCATTGCATAAAACCTGTGCAGAAGACTTGTAACTTGTGCATCTGTGTAAGAATTAAGTAGCATAATCTCAGCCACATTTGGCACCACTTGATAAGCAGCATGTTGGGTGAGTTATCTAAAGAGGTCTGGTGAACATCTCCACCAGACTAGCCTCTTCCTGGGTGAGGAGTAAAATAACTGACTACTCGTAGTTGTGTTAATTCCCAAGTCCAAGAAATAAAGGAAATAGATTTAATTGTGTTTCAAATTACAGGCCTATGGCCACATAAAGCAATAAACATTAACGAAAAGCATTTTCAGGCGTGGATGGTGTCTGGAATAATGTTAAAAGGGGGATTCCCTTTTCTGTACATAAGAATCATCTTCGAACAAGCTTAATTCATTTGTTGCATCATCAAGTTCTTAATCTTCTTGGAGCCATGATTGAGGATTTATTAAAATAAAGCAGAAGGAGGCGTGATATCCTTTCTCTTTGTCTTTTCGATGATTTTCTTAACCGAAATAAGAGCCACATTTAATGTACTATATTTGACATTGTAGCCTGTTCTAGGTGGTTCTCATTGGAAGAATGGTTGGACTTGAAGCCGTTAACTTGTTAGTAAAGCTGCATCAGTGTTGTGTGTACTTTGAAGTAGTAATAAATAAAATGAAATGGAGGCCATACCCAAGACATTGGTGCAAAGGATTTTTTAAAAACAGATTAATGGAATTTTTTTGCTACAATGATTTATTCTGTGCATAATTTGTTCAAATTTAAGATTTTTTAATTAGTTGTGTGATGTGCTGTTTAAAACATGCTGAATGTTTCTCTCAAGGATAAAAAAGGCCATCAGTAGAAATTGGTGTGGTGTGTTATCTACAGTGATAGACATGAAATAAAAACTGCATAATTCCTTTTTGGCAGGGGATTTAAAAGCAAACTGTTGATCTTTTCTCAACATTCATACTTTGCATAATAAACTGCTAGTGTTTTTACTGTTTTCTTGCGAGTTGGCTAAATTTTACTAGTTACAGTAAAATTTAGTAAACTTTTTTTTAACCACTTCAAAACAAAGGTAGTAAACTGTCAAATTCCCTTCCATGTCATTGAAATATAGCACTTCATTTTAGGACAGAAAGGGATTCATGCTGACAACTAGAAAAGATGGCTCTTGTAGCTGACAGTTTAGGAAGATCAAGCACTCAGTCCACATCTAGATGATTTTGCTTTTACATAAGAACTGGACTTGGCTTGAAGGCTAGATGTACGGAGGTTGATGAGTGAATGCCCATTGCAAATTCTCCAGCTGCTTCAAAATCTTCGTCACAAATCTTGCCCACCATCATCTCTGTTTTAGGTACTCTTCCATGCTTCATTTCATTTTCATTTGCAGCCGTGGCTTACCTGTTTATGCCATTGTATGTGATCTCTTTTATTTGATTACCTCTAATGTATTTCTGCGCTTGGAGTTTGCGATAGCACAGATAATCTCTTCCGTTTTCCTGCTTGTGATGACGACATCTCTTAATGAGTTGAAAGAGGTAAATGCCATCACTTTTCTGCATGGCATGGAAAATGCAGGGTTTGTTGGTGCCTGGCCTTTTACCCATGCAGATTGCCTGCAACTGCTTTCAAAGGATAAATCTAGGACGTTTTTTTTAAGCGTCATTACATAGAGAAAAGTGCCACCCCCCCCCCCCCCTTTTTTTTTTTTTTTTTGCTTCTAAATAGTTTCTGCCTTGTATCTAACACATTTCTGTGAGCTGAAAAGTTGCTAACCTTAAATGAGTTTAAAGTGACCTGCATGAAACTGCTGTTTGCATGAATGTGAGAAAAGTTTGAAAATAACTGGGTTTTTTTTTTTTAGCCACTTCTTCACAAAAATGACATGCATTCAAGCACCATAAACAAATTTAGCATATGCTTTTTTACATAATGATCGGCATAGTAGTAATGCTGGTTTATTTTGATGGAGGGTCCAAAGAAATCTCAAGTACTCTGCCATACTCCCCTTTCCGAATGCTGCTGGTGGTAAATCGATTTCCAGAATAATATGAATCATATGAAGCCTGTATTTTCTGAATTACACCTTATAAAGATAATTATATTCTCCCCATTTTACTAATCAACATAGTTTTGTGGTCATCTTGTGATTTATGCATGCATTACAGTCAGCAGGCTGGTTAAAACTAACTACTATCAAAGCTGTGCATGTGTGATGATAGCTTTTTTTTTTTCTTGTCGAGACTTGCTGTATTTTCACTGCGTGCAGAATGTTAATGAGCATGTATAGGTCTTTTACAAGACACAAGCCATTCTAAAGATGAATTAGACCTTTAGAAGCATTATGACATGAATTTTTATTTATGTTGTTAAAAACAGTGACTAAAGCTGTGCTGTTGGTGGAGGCGATGCTGTTGCTAGTTTTGGAGTTCATTTTTGTTGAGGGAGTGGGGGTAGTAGAAGAGGAAATTAAGGGATAGATCAGTTTTGCTTGTGCTTCAGAAACTTGTGTTTCAGACCACATGATTGTTGACTAATGCACTTCAACAAAAGTTTGGAGTAAAAAAAGGGTAGAATATTGTCAATAACTAAATTGGAGCAACTAATTGTTATAAAATAAAGAATTCTATACATCTGTACAATCAAAACAGACTGCTAAGAAACTCAATCTTAATGGATAATCCCTTGCTGTAAGTGTTTTGGTTGTTTACACTGAGCAAGGGTCATATTTTAAAGGTTGCCACCTCACAGGTATTGTGAGATTTTTGCCTTATATGACATACCTGAACACAAAAAGGCAGAAATTGGTAGCTTTTTGCATTTTTCTTTTTTTTTCCCTGCATACTACAGGCAACTAGTGTTTGTTGGCTTTTAACAGGTTTCATTGTAAGTCTTTGTTCTTTGTGTGATTGCGTGAGATATATAATGAAAGTGTGCATGTGCCTACATGCTGGTGCAGTCAGATATATTATGCACGTTTGTTTTTATTAGCTAGCAGAGATTTGAAAATGGAAATGCTGCATGGAGACTTTTGTTGACACCAACTCTTCAATTATTTTGACACAAAAGCAAAAATCTTGTCACATTTATAATCAGTTGTTCCAATTTTGTCTTAATTTCTTAACACATCATTTTGATTATAATATATTTTTTTCTTCTAAATTCATTGTTTTATGCCAAAAACAAACCATTTAAACTTACTTTTTATCTTTATCTTCTTTTGGCTGTGGTTGGGGATGGGGGATCGTCTTGATTTTCAGTAATTGTTTTGAAAAATAACAATTAGATTATATTGTGCTTTCTTCTACATGCAGACTTCATTGTTAAGCAATTTAATTGCTTTGTTTTACTTTTGTTGCAGCTTTTAATCTTGTTTAATCATGTCCTGGGATGGATATGTTGGAAACATGGAAGGTGAGGGATGCAGCTATGTGGGCTTCTTTGACTTGCAAGGCAACAAATGGGCAGAATCCCGCAATCCCATACTGGCTATAACTCCTGAACAAATCAGGCATATTGTCAATGCCATCGCATCTTCAAACACCGTCGACCTCCGTGCAAGCGGGGCCAAGCTGGGCACTCGCAAGTTTATTTGTGTCTTTCAAGATGAAAATGTTGTTGTTCTGAAGCAGCTTGGTGGTGATGCAGATGATAAGCTGATGGTCAGTGTTGGCCGTTTCTTCAAAGGCTGTGTTGTTGGTGCTGCACCAGGAGGAGAAAGAGAAAAATGCAGTAGAATCAGTGTAGAAAAATACACTGAATACCTGAAATCCATCAATTATTAAGTTTTACTTTTTCCTCTGCGCAAGCTCACCAGTGCATTTGCTGGGTGTGATTGTAGTTTTATGTCAGTATGAGTGCATTCTGTGCTTTTGAAGTCTGTCGTTATATAGTCTGAAATAAACCTCTTACTTCCTTAGAGCAAATTTTTGTTGACAAAATGTTCCCACCAGAATATTGCAAAACGGGTGCCAAGGATCATTAAAGTTTTCAGTTGTTTCCATTGAAGATCTAATTGCACTGGATTCTTAATAAGTGTTGATGCGAATATGAAGTTTGAAAAACTAGTGTTCAGTGTATGATTACAGAATATTAATAGGGATGTTGATGGGTTGCCAAGAAGTAGTTTTATTGATTCCTCATTTACATCGCTCCCTGGAAATCAAAGATCTGTTTGCTCAAGAAAGTTAAGCAAAGGAATCTTGCAAAAACAATTCATAATAAATTAGGATGTGATTATGTTTTGGCAATAATAAAAATTTGTCAGCATTGTCCTAAATTTCCTTTATCAATTTTAATTGTGCGAGTAGGCTATAGGGAAAGTAGTTTCACCTTTCATAACTTGGGTTAGTAAACTAAATTTGTTGCTATATGACCAAAATATTGTGTGTTACTTAACACAACTATTTTTGTTGAAAGCTTTGGTAGATTACAAAAGTTAGCAACAGCATTAGAAGCCTGTCTTTTGTCTTTCTTTGCATCATATGCAAAATCTGCTCTTACAGCTATTTGCTGTTTTGTTAAGCAGTTTATTGTCTCATACTCTAACCTTTTCCATTGGGTGTATGAAGCTGTTGGCTGTGAGTGGTACTTTCCTCTGTGAAGTATATTGCAATTTTGGCTGTGTTACGGCCCTTAAAGGGCTTTTCTCTTTTCTTCCTCTGTCTCAGATGTGAGAATGAGTATGTGAGTGTGGTGTCCTATGGCATTTCTTCAACTTTAGATTTTCAACTTCCTTTATTTAAAGGACTCACCATGATAGAACCTTAGTTGCTAGCATGATGTAAAGCACAACCAACCATTCCAAGAAATTTAGTTTTTTGTTTGATATGAACAGATTAGTGTTAAACGGTGATTGGGACAAATCACATTCCTATAGGGACAGTTGTTTTTGTTTTGTTTTTTGTTTTTGTTTTTTCACTTTATTGGGAACACAATGTGGATTGTTGTAGATTACAGGTAAACAAAAACGTGGGGCTTTGCTTTACTGTTGAAAGTTGTGGCTGGACAAGACCATAAGTTACATCATCAATATGAAGAAATTTACAGATGGATTAAGTAATGCAATACTACAATGCTCAACCCTGCAGTAATGCCTTTCACTGCTTGCTTTTCAGAATGTTATGGCTATATGCTTGGGGATATGAAACTCAGATTAATTTTACGTAGTTGGGGCAAACTGTTCATTTGATTATCAAATTCTTTCTTTTAAAATTAGTTTGTGGGTTCCTTGAGAGGCTTGACTCGGTGTAGATTTGCTGTTGTGTTTAAAACAAATGCTATGGTATTTTTCACTGTTTTGCAAACTAAAATCACCCATGAAAATTGTGTGTAAACATTTCCAGTAAGACTTTTGTTTTCCATTAATACAAGTGTTGAGTTTCTTGTAGAACTGCACGGGTAATGCCCCTTAGTTAGAAATTCTTCTCTCAGGTGTTCAGTTTTTCATGAAATTTACCTGCAGAACTAGTCATTTCTCAGACTCATCAGAGCAACAAGAATGATTTTCACGCAGTATTTGCTTGTATTTGTAAATTCTTTTTCTCCCCTCTTGAACAGATTTTGGGAGTGTTCTACTGTATCTTTAAAGGGTAATAAACAAACTGCTTTTGTCTGTCTTGTGTTTTTTCTTTTAAGCCAAACCTAATTTTTAGCATATGCCTACAGATCTGCCTGGTTCTGTTGCCTGATCATTTGAAATATTTTACATTATTTTCCTTATTAAAAATACATGGTTAATTATTTTTGTTGATGTGTCAGTTATCAGGTGAACTGGGTAAGTGTGACCAGGCTCTAGTGATGTGATACTTGCACATTAGAAAATGTTTTTTCATTATTACATCTGTGACCTTGAACAACAGCACATCAGTTGGATTTACTGCTGAAATCCTACAACATGCTATTTCATATTTAAAACCATTCTTATGAACTTTTTATTGCTAAATGAATAAACTAGTTTTGCAAACACTTACAGTTGTCAGCATGCAAAAACTGTCAGTGCCGTCCTTAAGGTGGGTTCAAATATGTACAACTACACAAATTTTACCATGTTGCCAGGACATGTCAGTATCAAAAAAAAGCAATTAGGGCAGGGGGGGGGGAGCAGATACAATGATACTGCAACATTCTTTAAAATAATGCAGAACAACGATGGCGGAAAAATAAAAAACAAATAACTAAAAGAATTTTTTGAAGGATTATGATGACCATTTCGATTAATCGGCTTTCAGACTACCAAAAATCATAAACGTTTATTTAAGAGTCTTTATAAAGTACAAGATGTTATCTAAATTTTCAAAAATGCTTGCTTTGATTTGTTTGAAAGTCTTGGCATTGGCTTGATATAAGCATTGGATCCACATCCCCACTTTGACCATACATGGCCAAAGACTTTCAAAGTTACCAAATGAGCATTCTTGGAAATTTAGATAGTAGTTTGTACTTTATACAGACACTAAAATCAATGATCTGTGCTTTTTGGTACTTTCTGAAAGTTATTTTGAAGAAAAACATACTTTAAAAAAAAATTACAGTCAAAATTTTTATTGTAATAAAAACATTTTAGATATTTGATTTTTCTGTCAAAATGTTAATAAAAAATCTTTTCAGTCAAATTTCTAGACTGCTGTCCAGAGCCCACTTTTTTTTTTAAATCCCATATTTGAAGAAGTTCACTGCATACAGACACAAAAGTACCTATGCAGTCATGTGACAACTTGACCACAAGGTTAAATACCTTTTCCCAAAAGGTGAACAGTTGATGTTTAAAGGCTTGTACCAAAGAAATAGTTTTTAGAATGTGGGATTACCATACATCTTTTGATAAGTGTTATCATTATTTTCATTAACGTTTAACGGTAAAAATTACACTGCTGGAATACTAGTTTATCATTGTTCATGTAGGATGTTTCTGTTACTACACAGTTTAGATGATTCAACCTGGGATAAATGAATTATTTTGCAAATTCCCCCCTAAATTGTAAATAGACTTTATTCAATATCCATTTGCACAGCATAGGATTGTGTACTGGTGTCAAAATAAAAGTTGTACAACCAACCATACAACTGGTCCTGGCAGTTAAAATATATGACAAAGCACAAGATAAATGAATCGCATTTTCTATGGGACTTCAAAACTTCCTTGGAATTACTTCATACAGGACATGAATTCAGCAACCAGCTGCGAACTAATTTTTAGTTTACTGCAATGCCCCATTAATAGATCAAAACCAAGTCTTTACATTAATGCATATATATAATTTTCTTAAACGCAGGATATTTAAAGTAGTTTGTTGGCTTTAAGTGAAATATCACAATGCCTTTGCTAAATGACAACTTGAAGTTCCCTGATTAACTTTCTTGAAATTATTTTGTATGTTGCACACTGCAAACATCAGTCTTCTCCATTAACAGGATATAAATCCTAATGTGCAGATGTAATTAAAAGGCACAATCACTTCAATGTAAGCAATTAAAAAATATACACACATTGATAAAATTATATTGTTCCCTATAGATCAAAATAATTTCCCTCAAAAAGCTTTTAAAATAAAAGATTGTATTACCCTTTATTTTATATTATCGAAGTGAGAGATACAAGTAAATTTGATGGTCAAAGAAATATAAGACTACAGATATGACCACAGCTACCATTTTAATCAAAACTAATCAATAAGTCTAGACCCAGCACAGTTGTCGATCGATAAATTTACGTATCAACGTTTGCGAGCATAATATCGTCGATACTTCGACACCATGCTTTACTACAGTTACTAACTTCCACATATCATGGGGTAAGAAGCAAGTCCATATTATCTAAGTTGCACTTTAATTGATGTACAATGAGATTAAGACTAGATTAACTTTTACTGTTAAAACAAACTGATCAGAACGTGCACTGTATACACTGATCGAGCAGCATATAGTTTATTTACATGTCATGTGATACAAATTGTGAATCAACTCAATAAGTAGTAAGCCATTTCCTAAGCTCGTTGTCTCAAAACTTCTGCATCAGGAAATATTTTTATGATGCAGCTCAAGTTCATATATGTATATATGTGTCCTATTTCATTTAGACCTGGCCTTTATAAAGAACGGTGAGAGGCTCAGGGTACAGGTCTCGTCTCGGGACACTGTGTGACACCTGTTCACTGGGCTGGGAGTTTTCTCCCCCTCCCCCCCTCCTAGTGGGAAATCGCCGCAAGGTGAAGCACTTTTTACTAAACAACAATAAATATTAAAAAGCAGTTGGATTGGACTTGAACTACCATTTTCTGTCGCAGTTGGACCTGACTTGACTCACCATTTTCTGCTATCCATTTAATGAGAGAGATTATATATAGCTCCACCCTGCCAATAGCAGATGAAGCTCGGCCTTGCGTGCTGTCAAGGAATTTGTTTCTTAACAGAAGAAAAACATTTTGAAAATGTGAAATTTCTGTTTTGTTTTCCAGAATCCCCAGAGAATTTAGCCACAAATACCTTTGTGGTGACTAAAGCAGCATGGTGGTTACCATCCTTGGGTCCTTGGTCTTTGAAACTATACTGAGCATTAATGCAGTGATGCAGTTCACAAAGCTTGAACTCCATAAGCCTTTCCCTTCCGTCCATGATGACAAGGGAGGTCAACGCTGATGAGCGCTTTCGGTGCGACGTGTTGCTTCCCTTCGTAATGTTGCGGACAAGCAAAGGGTGAAGGGAGGGATGGTGAAGGTCGTCCCCTGACATTTTCAGGTCGTTGTGAGGCGTTATTTCCTCTCCCTAGCAGCCTTCCTCAACCCCGTTACCCATTACCGCCAGCTGGGTCGACTGGGAGACGTTTGTTGTACTACACGGGTATCGGACTGGCGCGCTTCTCAGACAACTTTTAAAAAAGGCATTTAGTACACACTTGCTTTCACTTGACATAAACATAATATTTGTAATGAATAATTTAATTTTACAAATATGAAAAGCATTGAGCTTGCTTTTCAAGTAGCACACGACATTAGGCATTATCACTTCAATTTTTCAGCTACGTGATAGTGCGCGTTCAGCCAAGTTCTTTCGCAGTAAGCAAGGGTGTGTGAAATGCTACGGTACGTCGAGTATGCAAGGTGGGAGCAGTGGAGGCAGGCAAAATTATCATGCCCTGACTGCTCACTTAGCACCATACATGCACCAAAAAAAAAAGTAATAACAAAAATATTCTGTTTACCAACAATTTAGGAGGCGTCGATATGCATTTTTATGTGTTTCGATGTCTTTCCTGCCCCGATGTACGGTGCTAATCAAATGCGACAGTTTGGAAAAGCTTTTACTTGAGAGTTTCAGCTGTTATTCATGCTAACCTTTAGTCAGTGAAATCACTGACTGTGACTTTATACTGCACATTTTAAAAAAAAGCAGAAATGCAGACAGCAAAGAGAGGCTCTCTGACTTGAGCTTTTCATGGTTCAGAGACAGCTGTGCCTGACAGAGGAAAAACTGTCAAAAAAGCATTAATAAAATTGTAAAACCCACAATAAGCACTTTACCTTGCACGTCTTATAAACATCGTTGCTGCATTCAATGTTTAAGTTTATGTGTTATATATACAAAAAAATATGCCAATGCTCTGCATTTAAAGAATTATAAATCATTTAGAGTTTATCATTCTTAGGCCGTCGCATTTTTCTGCTTAATTTTAATAATTTCGTTTCCGAGCACAGCATCCAGTTCTTTTAAATTTGTCGATTTCGTTCGGTCCCTGCGGGTTGATTGATTGCATGAAAGAAGTCGCTCATCTATTGCTGTCAGAACAGATTTTTTGTTACTGCGCGTGAAAGACGCGTCTCTTTCTCAAACGGTCGTCAATCTTATCTGTTTCAGGCTAACCTTCTATCATGTCTTGGTCATCCTACACAGACCGTCTCATATCCAACAAGGTGGAGCTGTGCGCCATCCATGGCAAGAACGGGGCTCTGTGGGCTTCGGCCCCAGGCTTCTCGTGCTCGCCTGACGAGGTGGTCACCATCGCCAACGCCATCGCTCGCAACGACAACAGCCTGTACGGGTCCGGCGCCGTGGTGGCTGGCAAGAGGTGGACCGTCATTCGTCTGGAAACTGACGCCGACCTGTTGGTGATGAAGGGCAAGGACACGGACAACCAGAAGCAAACCATGATCGTTGCCCTGTCCACGCAAGCTGTCATCATAGGTGCAAACAAAGATGAGAGTGTGCAAGGATCC
>NC_037591.1:12315658-12350658 GCF_003073045.1 Pomacea canaliculata | reverse complement strand
AAACGGAAGCAGTTAAAAAACCCTTGATATAATTCTTTTGACAGAAAGTTCAACTTTATGTGTTGCAGATCCATTTGACCTAACTCTTTCTGTCCACAGCGAGGGAAATTCCGGCACTCAAAGACATAACCCTGACGCCAGAGTAAAAGTTGCAAAAGCCTTACATTTCCAGGACACTTTTGACTCGGTTCCAGAGTGACTCCGATAATTTTAATCACAGGTTAGTAACTCAAGGTAAAACCTGGGTTCATCACTTCATCATTTGAATCAAAGATGGCATTTGATGGGAGGACCCAACACAGACCAGTTCTGACTTGTTCTAAAGAATCCTGTCACGTGGACGGGAATCGGCCAAGGTGGGGCTAGGTAAGAGGATGGGTGCCGCCTAGCAAGCTCAGCCTAACGACAGCACATGATGAGTTACATTGAAACAAATACAGTGGAACCTCGGTTAACGAACTTAATCCGTTCTGGAAAGTTGTTCGTTATCCGAAATGTTCGTTATCCGAAACAATGTTTTCCATAAGAAATAAGGGAAATAGATTTAATTGGTTCCCGGCCCCTGTTGACTCGCTAATATTTGAAAGTTACAGGCTATATATATATAGGTATTTGTTTTAATGAGAACAGTTATAATACAATATAACTGGAGTTAAATAAACATAAAAACATTAACAAAAGCATTTAAACATCAGATAACTTGCCATTTTGACGGCGTGGTGGATGGAGGTGTGGGGAGGAAGGGGTGGAATTACTGCTTTGATTCCCCCTCCATGAGCACACGTGACATTATAAAATCGGGGGAGACTTCCCTTTTCTGTAGCTTTGAGGTTAAAGGAAAAAACTTGTCCAGTGTCTGTTCCTTCTGTCTTTTTTGTAAAACTCTTCGATAATACGACATCACATGTCGACGCTCTGCGCCGCCTTCTACCTCGCCTGCTTAAATTCTGGAGCTTCGCGGCGTATTCGTCGACCACCTCATCACGTTGCTGTGGCACTGATGTCGACATCCTTCCGTTCGCCGTACGCCTCCACTAGGACACCCAAGATCTTTCTCGGCGTATCTCTTGCGTCATGCGGAAGCATCAACACTCGACGTCTGGCAGGTCCCTCCAGCGAGCTCAAGATGTAACCACGAGTCGCATTCTGACACATCGGGTTTAGGGCGAGAGCTAACTCGACCTCTGTTTCAATCTCGTCGACACTCGTTGGTCCACCGGCAAACTACTGAAAGCGGACTAACTAGTATGCTCGTAGAGCCTCTGCCCACCCAACGGATAGCATCATGGTCCTCTCTATGTACTAATCTTCTGTCGTGGGCTTCTGCCCGTGATGAACAAATGTTTCTTTTTGTTCAGCAGTGCTTTTAGGCCCTTGGTCACCCAAGGTTTGTTGTTAGGATAAACATACACTGCCTTGATGGACTGGTGCAATCAACACTATTTTACTCCTCACTTTTACTCCTAACTGTTTGTTAAATGTCTGTATGGGTATGTGAGCAAAGACAAATTTCTGTCCTCCTGGGCAGACAATAAAGTCTGTTTTGATTTTGATTTTGATTGATGTCCGACAGACGCATGCCACCTTCATACTTTGAAATCATTTCCTTTTTCAATTCATTTGTTGGCCGCTTCCTTGTGATTACCTCACTACTATTAATTGCTCTTAGTCTTCTTTGGAGCCATGATTGAGGATTATCTTACTAAAATAAAGCACAACAATCACTAAATAAGAAGGATGCGCATAGATAAAGAACGACTGATCGTAACTGTGTCTCGAGCGCGAATGATGACATGCTGGTCGGTCACGTGTGGTTGACGTGGCTGTTCGTTATCCGAAATTTTGTTCGCTATCCGAGACAAACTTTTAACGAAATTTTTGTTCGTTAACCGAAATATTCGCTATCCGAGGTGTTCGCTAACCGAGGTTCCACTGTACAAATATTGTGTATGTCGCGCCTCGGTATGAAAAACGACCACGCACCCCCTCTGCCTACTACAGATGATGGGAAGAAAGCAAACAGTGCCCTTTACAACGGCAAACCCTTAAAGACGATCTAGTCATGGAAGAGGAACTAGTGAGGAGGTTGATGAAGTCATCAATGGTAAAGAATGGAAAGTCTTCAATCGGTGGAAACGTCCCAGCACTTGTTGCTCAAGTGTGGTGGGGAAGAAACACTAAAGGTACTCGCTGATCTGTGTCGCAAACATTTAGGAGACCATAAAGTGGCAGAAAGGATAGATGCAATCGCTGGTCACATCCCTGTCGAAAACGACGTACCAAACGAAGTCGCAGAACTACAGTACAATGCTAAGGGCAATGCAGAATCGTCTCACACGAAGGAGGTGAAGGAACAATCTGGATTCCGGGCCGACAGAAGCGCTGCTGACAAAATATTCTACAGCCGCATTCAGATTGAAGAAAAAAATTCAGCATGGTAAAGCTGTGTTCTATAACGTATCTAACTTCAAGAAGGCTTTTGACACGAGTCTGGCAGTCGGAGATGTGGCACGTGATCGAAAAGTCAAAATAAGCCACTTCTTGGAGCTCTGTTATGCACTTTCCTATGTCAGTGGATCTTGTCAATACGCGGTGGTATTCAACATCTAACTGCAAAAAATGATGCCCCACTATATGAACATCAAATCTGTGTGTCCATAGGAGAAATACCGTTAAGCATCCTTCGCCTTCCTGATTATACCGATCTGATTTCAGACAGCAGTTATGAGTTGCGGGATGTCACAGATACACTCGCAGTCAGTGTAATGGACATCAGCACACACAAGAGCTGAGCACCTTTGGATAGGAAAAGGAGATATTCATCTGAATGGCGTGCAACTTGAGAAGGTCCAGAGTATAAGTACCCGGGGGCGACACTCTCAAAGAAAGGCAGTTGCTGGCGGATATTCGTCATAAAATCACGGCAGCAAAGTGATGCTGAACAAGATTTGGGGAAGAAGAAGCATTAGCTTTGAGGCCAAATTCAAGATTACAAAGAAAAGACAAAAGAAAAGAATTTAGAAAAGAAACTTAAAAGAAAAAACAAGGAAAGAAAGAGGATCACTTTGCCAGAAGAACCTTTCTTCTGAGACATAATACAATCAAACAGAAAGCCCATGTACAAATGTTTTGTTGTTTGTAGTTTTAAACAGTAAAAGATGGGGTGTATGTCTTTGTGGTGAATGCACTGCACATCTCTGACATGATCACCGCCCTGGTCAGTAGCTAGAAACCTCTCCTCGCCACCGTCAAGCGGTGACTGGTTTGGTATGTTGCTCGGCATGACATTTCACCCAAACAGTCCTCTAGGGGTGTGTGGAGGGAGGACAAGGCAAACGGAAGTGGTCATCGGTGGTGTGTCGTGAGTTTGTTTAGCTTTAAAAGCGAACTTTTAAAATCACAGTTTTAAAAATTATAGAAAACAGTCTGTCTCACTTGGTAAGCAGTCTTGGTCATATGTCATAAGGTCACGTGACGGAGAACGAGACTTCGTCTACTCTAAGTAAACGAAAGAGTCCTATGTAATTTCTCTTCTTAAACACAGCATGTTACAAAAAAACCTTCAACTTTTCCCACAAGAACAGACGCGAAAATATACGAGATTCAAGTGGATCCTACTATTTACGCGATTCTAAGCAGTTTATTTTTGCTTATTGATGCTTAATTATGGCGTAGGTAGGAAGCCATCTGACAATATGGGTAACTCAAGGACAGTTATAAAGTGTTGTCCAGATCCTACTGGTGTTCTTACACCTCTTGGTCCGTAGTCACAAATCAGTGTCAAAGATATCCTGAGGTAAAGAAGCACAAAGTAGTGTCCGAGGGTTGTAGCAATCGCAGTATAACTATGAAAACAAAACGCTTTCCTATGTTGCCTGGGGAACAAACTTACTTTCGCTTTATAACTACAGCCCCTGCTCACTAAACAGTTTGTCTCTAACATAAGAGAGGGTTGGCTGTCCTGGGTTCAGCTCTCGTCTCGGGCAATTTTTTTTTCTGCATGAGGCATCTGCTTTACCGTGATATAACTTCAGTTGCTGGCTCGGCGTAAACTCTAATTCCTCTTCCTCCTCACTGACAAAGCACTCTCTACACTAAGACTTACTTACTTAGTATTTCGCTCACACGAGCCTGGAACCCAAAGCCTGCGGACGCGTTTACGCTGGAGACAAACCGAAGTGTGTAGATGTCTCTCAGGTCAGGAGGAGGTGTCGAGTTGTAGCAATACCTTTGGTACTGTGAATTGTTGTACACCTGAAATCAATTTCAGTCAGATCTTTAAACTGACATACTACTGTATGCGAAACTGGTGCCATTTTACAACAAAGGTATCTGTCATCAAACATCAAATCTTTTCAGGTATGATTTTACGTGTATGTTGAGTTTTCATTTGTTAAGTGCTTAAAATAGAACACGAAACAAAGCAAAACAAAACAACACAAAGTAAAACAAAACAAAAATACGGAAACATACAAAGAGCGAGGTCACACACACATTCACATACACACAACAGACATTCACGCACATGTTCATGTATACATACAACACACACCTACACAATATCTTCTGAACGTAAAACGCCTGCAGGAACAGAAACGGGGTAAAATAAGCTGTCTTTTAAACTTCCAACTACAGTACTAGGGATACTATTGTGACACAATTTCTGCAGTATAGCAGATATCTTGATGCAGGTTGCTTTTGAGAAAACAGTGTTTTTTTTGGTCATTTAACTTTCTCATCCTTCATCAAACGTACAAAAGGGAAACAATTTAACAGCTAAAATATTATTTCCAGTTGCTCTCTTGTTATCACAAGAGCCTGTCAATGGAATGCAGTTGTCCAGGGAAGACGTACCTCGATGTAATCACTGTCACATGATGTGTTCGGGAAGTTAAAGAATGTGAAATTGACTTTCCAGGTGGTATAAAGAGTCAACGATTGGAAGAAGTACAAACAGTTCTGGTTCCCGTAGTATTCACGAGGAAATCCTGGCGACTTGATAGTCCCATTATAGCCCGATGATACTCCTGTGTTGCACACTAAGTACAGTTTAAAAAAAAACCAAATCCTTCATTAGAGTAGATCAATCATGGGGAATCTGACACTAATGTTGAGAGGACAACAGAAATCATATCTTTTAATTGAAAGCTTTAATATTTGGTTAACATAATCAACTGTCAATAATAATTTCATTTCAAATCTGAACAAAAATATGATTAATCAAATACCATCGACTAACGCTAAATTTAAAATACATTTTGATGTCAACAATACAACCAATCGATATTGAATGGAGCTGTTTAATTTTAATATTTTACAGTATGCTCTGAAATTTTCGGCGATCAAAGGAGATGCCTTAAACAGTATATCCGTTTTTTTCTGTTGTTTGGCAGCTCATTTTTTTCCTTTTTAAGTGAAAAACTTCTATCCCGTAGACCAGTGATGCCCAACCTTTTTCGGCCTGCGGGCCATATCCATTTCGGACAGCCGTGTCGCGGGCCACTTCACCGCAAAAATACAAAAAAGAAAAAAAATAGAGCAGATACCATTTTTATTAGAAACAAGTTGTATTTGCCGTTAATTATGTACTAATTAGTGGATATTTGAAGTTGTTTTCCCGAAACCAACTTCTGAATGTCCGGCTGCATCGTAGAGACATCAAGTCGGAGCACTGAATCGAAATGTTCGTCCATGGAAAAAAAGATTGAGAGACGCACCTACGTGGGGATAAATACTTCTTCCCTTTTTTCGGTTTTTTTTTCGGTTTTTTTTTATATTACTAACATGCCGATTACCTGCACTGTGGGCAGAAGTTTCGCGGGCCGGATGGGACAGCGTCGCGGGCCAAATATGGCCCGCGGGCCGTAGACCATACAGGTCTAATGTGTTTATCCACTTACAAAGGCAACAGATATATGCTCGTGTGATAAGGAATGGAAGTTAACAACATAAATATAACTTTACACTTCATCCTGTTCCTGACTACAGAATACGTAGAACACACGTCAACAAAGCAAGACTTACATAAGCTTGTGGACCTTGATACAACAGTCAGGTGAAGAAACAAGAGGAACCAAAGGTTCGCCATCCCTCCACCTTGTCCTTAAAAACGGAACATACAAAATCAGATGTCTTCCATGTTTACCAGGGTTTGTTTGGGTGGATTTTTGTTGCTTACTCTTCCAGTTGGGAGCGTCTGCTCTGTTTCTTAATTGGACTCAACCTTATTCATGAACCGCTGAGAGGTAGCCAGCTGTTGCCCAATAAGAGGACAACAAAATGTCTCGTAAACATTCGCACGCAAGTAACTCCTGCTCGCTGATACAGATTCGTCGTACTTGCTTTTGTACCCTTAACATCTGGTTAGACCGGTCGTAAGCCCATGTTCCCTGTCAGTGAATACTGGTAAATACCTTGTACGTTACAACAATGTTAATTTGTTTTTCGGAAAAGGAGTTCATGTTCCTTGACGGGGTATTTTTACCTAATTAAAACATATTAGTTTAACATGTAATAGCCTCATACATACCTTTTGCTTTCAGTAGTATTGCGAGACGTCAGTTAAACACACGTTGGCACACCTCTCTCACTGACGTGTCATCTCCCGGATGTCTCAGCTGCCCTCACACTGTAAAGCGAGGCTCCCGTTGGGTTGACAGGACCGTTTGAACCCCTCCCCCCCCTTAGATGATGACGTTTTGCGCTGGGGGTCAGTGGGGGGGAAGGGGTTGATATCACCTGACGAAGGTTGAGGACGAACCGAGGACCTAGTGAGCACCTGATGACCTCAGCCCGCTTTTTAAGGGATTGGGGTAGCGAATTTACTTATAGGGAAAAGAAAAGAAATAAGCACAGAGGTAAACGTGATTTTAAAACTTTGCATTTAACACCGTTTCCTGTCCACTAAGACTAATCATTCTAACTAAAATGTTATGGATCTCTTTAGCCTCATTACAATGATATTCTTTCTGTCTGGACATAATTATTTGAATATTTAGCCGTTCACATGACGATTTCTAGGGTTACTGTATTGTTGAAAATAAAAAGGAATATAAAATTCAGACTGAATTTTTTACTTAATTCCTACTTGCCAAGAAGTAGCTAGGTAAAAACTAAAAGAGATCACTCTTTGGATAAAATGGGTTTCGTAGTAGAAAATTTATTGAAAAACTTGTAACCAGCTCTATAAGAAGCTGTTTTAAGCCAAAGTCTTTATCGAGTGTCAACACAACCACAAGAGGCCGGATCTTAGATGTTACCTGGAGTAGCTCAGTAAAAGTACATGATCTGCATTGAGCATTTATTTGCTTTTGTAAAGGTTTAAGAAAACAGGATCGGGCGTCGCTGAACTTGCTCTCACAGGCACAGAGGCAGACTCACACAGTGGAGAGATAAACACACACGTAGGGACCGTACAAAATACAAGTTTATTTGCGGTCACAAGGTGGGACCCATCAGCTAAAAAGGAAAAAAGAAAGAAAAAAAAAGGAGATAATAAATCAGATAATAAAAACAAAAAAAAAACCCAAAGAAAACAGAAAAAGAAAAGAAAACCCCTCCGCCAGTGAAAATGTTAAAGAACATACATACAAGTATGTATGTAAATACTTCAGCAAAACAAATAAACTAATGGGTGCCCACGTAGTCCTGCACCCCACACGGGACTTAACTAAACTCAGCAGAAGACAACCCCCCTTCCAGGCACCACACTGCTGACTGGAACACTGAGTCACAGCGTCAGACAACCGTCCATCGTTCCTCAACACTTCTGTGGTCAGCATCAGAAAGAAGTGTCTACACTGATGATACACCTGGATCCAAGGTACACGTTTTGTTATAATAAAAAGAAACATTCAGTTCACATAGAAATTAATTCACTTTAGGATTCCATGTAGAAAAAGTATGATTAATTTAGTTCCAAAGCAATGAGTCATGTGCAAATTCCTACCACAAACCCTTTCATTGCCGTGTACCAAAATATTTAATTCATGCTGAAAGAAATATTCTTCAACTGATTGGTGGATTTCCTTCGTTGACAGTCATAGTAGCCTCGGCTCTCAATCGCCGACCTGAAACTAAAATCTTTCAGTAGTGAAACATTACAATTCCTCCTCCTCTTCATCATCATCATTGAAAAATTCTAGTACTTCAGTAAACAGTGTAATTACGTCCCCTTAATGTCTCAACCCTAATTTTGTATCTATACAAACAAAGTGTATTTGCATTTCAGAAAAAAATTTGGTTCTGCGGGAAAGGTGGGGGAATACCCTCAGTGTCACTTCCTGGATGTCATGAACACCTCTGATTGCCACTTGGTGGCGCTCGGCTTGCTGTAGCCACACGGCTGTCTACCCTCTCGGCTGGCACATACGCCCCACTCCCTTATTGCCTAAGCGGTCCTGTCCTTGGCTAGACAACAAGCCACACTAGACCCTAGGTGTGGGAGACTGTACGTCCCTTTTAATGTGACTATAATTATAACAAACCATTAGAACGCTTGTATTTGGGAGGCAGAGACGGCAGCTAGCCGCTACTCTTAACCTGAACTAACTGAAATGCTTTAAAGCTTTTTAATATTTCCTGTAAGAGATTGTGTGATAGTATATGTTATTTAACAGCACAAACAGAGTTATTAAAACTGATTTAATACATAGGTTACCCATTAAAAAACAAGATTGTTTTGCTCTTGTCGGGTGCCGTGACAAAGCATTATCATCTCATGGCGAGGAATTATACGGAAAAGTGAAAGCTAATGAGTCAGAACAATTATGAAGGGAGTCAAGGGAGAAAAGCTGACAGTTTCAAAATCTGGAGTCAATGACTTCTGCTAAAATAAGGTGTCGCCTTTATTAATACTTTATTTAGATGGTCTTTTAAAATAACATCGGGAAAAACATTGTAACTTATCCCAGGAATAGTACAAGACAATCCTACTGACTTGCTTATTGTATTAGTAGCAACGATTTCTAAAACACTATGCAAATAAAGCTGCCTTTATATGTAGTTAGATTTATGTAAACATCTTTAGAATCGAAATATCTTTTAGTCACAACAATAACTCAATAATCGGTTTGTTTATGAGTTTCAACAATGCCATATACGGTGATGAATACCGCATCGAGTTTTACCTTTATCAAATTATCTGTATTTCTGAAATCAATGAAGAAGAAATACGCGTTTGTTCAACTTAGAAAACATGACAGAACTATGACGATCCAACAGTAGTTCAGGGTATCAGCAATGTTTATTTTGAAGTGCAGCAATCTACAGCAGGTGAATATTGTCGTATTCACGTGTTGTCATCATAAAGTTTATTCATGTTTCACACAAATCTGAGCGCTTTTGTCTGTGGAATACATTCACATTTATTGGAATGTTGCGGACGCTGCTAAGTGTCATAATATGTACAACTCATATTCTGCTTCTACAAATATTTATACATAGAATTGATACAAGTTTTATTATAACAAAACGGTAAACTTACTAGTTTTACATATAAATAAATGCACTTTATATTTTTACGCAGTAAAGATATTGTCGTGTCAAAGCAATAAACCATAAGTAAATTTCCACAATACTCACTTTTGATTGCCTTTTACAGAAGTATTCTCTAAATACTGAAAAGAAAAAAGGTTTTACCTGATTGGTAGATTACCTTCCTTCACAGCCATGGCAACCTCGGCTCTCCTATTTCAGACCTGAAGCTAAAATCTTTCAGAAATAAAACATCAAAGTTTAATTGGATAACCAGATTCGACCACTATATCATAAATTAAACTCTTCATATATTAAGTAATCATTTTTATTTCTTTTAAAATGGCACAACAAAGTTAAAACTTATGAAAACTAATGTTAATGAAAAAGTATAGTAATTGAATAAAATGTATACATATCTAGCTCCTCTAAACAAACTCGTTGACCTATTTTTAATATTTGGATGAATACAGTCGAGATGTATTGGTGTTTAAAAAATTTACTTGTTTTTTTTAACTTCCCAACATTTGAACTTCCAGAGAGTTGATTCAAATATTTTGTTAGACTTAATTACTTAGTCAAATAAAACATTAAGTGGACAAATCGTAAAACATATTGAACTTCATTCTTCACTTTCAGCAGTATCACAGCTTCCTGCCACTTAATAATGCAACGAGAAATCTTAAACGTGTCTAAGTAAATGGTCATAATGATATATCTTAACAAGAAATAATACGATAAAACAAGAAGTTGATGATAAACACCGAAACCGTAAGACGATGAAGCGAAGAAAATAAAAAAGATATTAATCCTTCAAAGCAATGAAATCATAACCAGTTTTAATCATATATATATAAAAGAGAGAGGTATGCTTAGTAACAGAACACATTGTAATTGAAACAATAAGAGAACAAGTAAAACACACTTACTCATATTTAAGCAGACATACACATTTGCAAAAGCGTAAACGCGTATAAAAGTGACCGTTTAATACTTTCAATGCAAGCCTTTGGCGTATTTATAAATATACATATTTGAAAGTATTCAATCCATATATGTGTGTGCACACGTATTGAACATATTCAGATCATGCATGCAAATAAGCAGTATAGTTGTTCACATAAAAATTTAAACATGTATAATTGCTCAATGTAAATTGAAAGATATTCATACACGGACATCCACAAATAATCATGAATATATTCAGCCAGTATCTGTGTAGTACATCTATAGCATTCTTTAGATAGACATGGTTATTGGTAGCACATTGACAGTGGCTCACATTCACACCAAATATTTCACTTTCAATAAAATGAGAGACGGTGAGGTTGAGGGCAATTCTCTGTCATCTGGTCTGTTGGCGGGAAGCTAGAATTTCTGAAGTTCTCTTGCCTGGGTTAGATGTACAATATAACTAATATGGCTACAATCACATCTCATCAAGGTATCGTAAGGGAGATTATTGATGTTGTTGTCTGTTGTTTTGCCATAGTTACGCATATTTCGGTTAGAATCTGGTTCATAGCAGTCGTCTGTAAACAATAACAACACCACAAGAAGAAAGAGATAAAACAATTCGCTAAATACTAACCATAATAGTGACAAGTAGTCGATCTACAGAGTACACACAACAAAGCCGCCACTGTGCGAAGTTGATTTTGTGTTGCTAGACCCTACATGGGGGCATAATATTCTAAAACAATAATAGATGACAATATATATTGAATTGTTTCTAAGTGATTTATAGTGGGAAATCTTACCTCAGTGTGAGTCTCCATGAGCTGCCTGAATTTGGACCGTGAATACAAGATCGCTGACACTCGTTCGTAAACCGCGATTTTTTGATTACTCAAAGATGGTGGTTGCCTCAAGCATTGTCAAATTCATACTAATACCGTAAGGAACCTCTACTCTAGATAACAATAAAATTTGACTACGTTACTAGCATGAAGGATATAAAATTTACAGAAATCAAATATATGTGTTCATTACCATGCAGGATATGACATTTACAGAAAAAACATGTGTTCATTACTTCGCGTGATTAAACATCAACAGATGATATTTATAAACCTCAAAAAGCGGAAACGTTTGGAAGTAAATATATTTAAGAAAGCAAGATTTACTGTAAGAATACAAGACCTTTATAGAAGTCACGACAATATGTATATAGCTAAAAAGCAAAATAAAATGTGACACAATTACAAGAAATTGAAATGCTATTGATCCAGTCGTTATCGCATTCACACCTTGGCGCCATTATCCGCTGTTTCATTAAAGTAACAGGTGATTGGTCTGCGTTATAATTTATTGACAAATTCCTGCTCTTTGCATTTTGTTATTCAAGAAATGAGCGTGAACTGACTTTCAAGACTACAAACATCAACTCTTTATAGTTTTTTTAAGAAGTGACATAACTTCCCATACATGATAAGATTTGTCTCTAAACTATTTCATAAAATTGTACTTCAAGTACGTCTACAACTTGAAATATTACTGCTGAAAATACTTCATACATCAGAAAAGATAAATACTTGCCGGTCAATGCTGAAGTCGATACGTATGTTGCGTTGAACCCAGTGTCGAAATAGTTATAGCTGGATGTGAAGACGAGGGTCACCTCATTGCTGGTCGACGTGATAGGCTGGGGTGATGAATACCCACAGTATCTGCCAAAAAATACGATGTGAATATTTTATAGATATACAAAATCTATTGCACTCTACTTTTAAAATAAAAAAACAAACATTAGACACTGCTAAGACCCCTCTAGATTCTTCCCGGAAATTACTTTCGTTCTCTCTCGGCAGTCATTCATTAACTACTATTGTAAGCTTTCTGTATTTTTTACAAATAAAATCGTAACACAATATAAGCTCCACCGGTTTCTACCTAATCATCCTTTTAAGACACAGATTAAAAAATACTTACGTCCCAATCAGAATTGATCCTGATGAATTTTTGTCGTAGACTTCCAAGATACCTCTCATAGACCACAAGCAATTATTATTTTCATAGCCCAGGGAAAATGACTCAAAGGTCAAGGTGATGTTGTGTCCAGGTTCTACTCGTATGGTGGTCTCACAGCGAAGGCCTGGAGGAAATGTCCCTGGATAATTAGGACTAGTGACGAAACCTTTATCACCGACAAGCAAATTCTCGCCACATCCTGCAATGAAATATAATTTTAAAATCAAAATGAGTCTACCCATAATTCTTAATCGGGAGTGAACTAACATCACGCTATTTTGTTCTTCTAGCTCAAGTCCCTTTCTCGGTCTACAATGCATAGAGAAATATCACTTTACCAGCCATTGTCCGCACAAACGAAATGTTGAAGCCACCCTTTGTTATATTGCTGTCTGTGACAAAGTGTAGAGTGGTTGGAAAATAGGTGGTCAAGCTTTGCCTTGGTTCTCTTCCACAGACCTTCTTGGCCTCTGGAGGTATGACATATCCCGGGTTATTCCATGGAACTTGAAGGATCTAAAATTGCAATAGTTTTCCATCATCATCCATCATCCATCATCAATAATTATCATTCATCATCATCATTCGTCATTCGCCTTTCGTCATTCATCATCATGATGTACCAAAAGCATCAATAATGCTTTATACAATGGATGTCTACCTTCTTTCCGTTTCCTAGAACAGTGACTTTTATTATTTTATTGACGAATTTTAGGTAATTTTCAATCGCTAGAGCTGTTTTGCAGTCGTTTGAAACATGGTTGGAGGCTTCTCTGCTTCTGTTCTTTGTGTTCGATTATATTTGCGGAGTAGTTTCTTAGAGTTTTGCTCCTTTTTAATACATTTCTTATCGAGACATTTATTACTTGATCTTCATGAATGTTTGCCTTTGTACAACATCATTTTCTGTACCGAGCTACTATAAAATCTGTAAAACGTTGAATAGCTGCGTCTTGAGATATTTCTGAATATTTACAAGCTTCTTCTACCATTCTCTTTTTTCTGAGTTTCCCTATTTTTATATTCCTGTTGCTTTGTTAAGTCGCACGCAAATCGTGTGGTCTCAGTGCTTTTCAATAGTCCGTCCTGCGCCTTGGAAACTACATGAAATGTGCATCGAAGTAGGCCTATGTGAACACACCACTCGCCAAATTATCTCCCTTAAGTATCTAGTCACGAGTCCGAACTAAACAGAAAATAGTCCCCAGCACCACTATGTCTTGACCCTGCAGACCAAGTGCTGATCGGTGACCACCGAGAAGGTCAGTTGGCAATGATTGAGACCTCCTGTATGATTGTTCTCTCTTGAGGCGGCCTACAATATTACTGCTGCTTATGTGATGATATTACTCATCACCAACCTTCCCAACTGTCATTAGTTGTGCATCCTTTATCCCCCCGGCCTCAAGTGTGCAATCGCCTTCAGGTGGAAACTCTCTCCCCAATTCACGAACAGGAGCTAAGATTGTTGGGAAGGGGGGAAATGGGTTAATTAGAGCCAGAGAAGGAACCTGGCACCACAAGAGTTAAACCCGTATCTCACCTCCAGATAGTCGTATATGCAAGATCCTTTGGAATCCGGCTCTTGCAGATTGAAGCTGTCAAAAGTGAAGGTAATGAAGTAACCAGCTTGGTAATAAGGTATCTGTATCTCATACAAACAGTTCACATTGTCCGGGTAGCTGGAGGGAAACCCTGGCGACTGAATCCAGCCCTCTGTAGTCTGCTGTGGCCACTGACATGCTAGAACAGAGGTGTCAAGGAATATCGGGGTAACGACTGATACCACAGCAACTAGGCCGAAGACATCACACAAAGTTAATGTGCAAGAAGTTAAGGTTTCACCAGCTTCGAGTCTTGTGTTGAAACTCTCCCTAATCTACAAGCCCTACTCATTCTGAGCATAAATACCAACTATAACTTTTGAAGCTAGGATATAAAACGCATTATATTCATAATTAGACGGTCTAAGTCAAAGCATTGCGGTCTACTTCAAAGTACATAGATGATCCTTCAATGAGAACCAGATTTAGCTTTACGAAAGCAGCGATACACAAGTGTACAAAAACCAGCTATTCTGTAGGTTTTTAAAGAAAAAAAACTTAAAATCATTTATTAAAGACTTTAGTATGTGTTTAGTGTACAATGTTTCCTGCTGTAATCTTGATGTAGTCGCTACTAAGTGTTGAGAAGGCACAATGATACATTTAAATCGCCTCTTGCAACAGCAACTTATTGCAAACAGTCATAATTAAGTTTGTTAGTAAATTCATGCATCAAATCAGGTTATAATATAAATACATTGCTCAGCTACCTTTGGTTGTGTAAAATAGTTATTAGGAAATAATTTAACATTTTTAATAACGAGTTTTACAAAACATTTAGGCTTCAGTCGGGGAAAAAGTCACAAAAAATCCTAAACGCTTATCTCAAATAATTAGTCAGCAAAAACAATTTGATAAGATGTTAAAGTCTTTTTAGGTTGTTAGTTCAGAATCAACACAAAACGGTTAATTGGTTAATAGATTTGTCAAAAAACTTAAGCTGTCTGCAGAATAATGTAACATTTCTCGAAACATGCTATTTGACTGATGATAAATTTAATCTACAATTTAATAAAGACTGAATTTTTTTCAGTTGCCATAAGTATAATAAAAAATTTTCGAATATTTTATTAATATACACAACAACTTATTTGTCTGGAATAGAGGCGACATGTGTAAACTTGCTGCAGCATACAGTTACTTACCCATTTCATGTTACAATAAGAGTATTTACAATGGTCACAGACCATTTGTAGTGTCGCTTTTTCCCTAATAGTGGGATTTAATTTATACACTAAATAATATTTTAAACGAGCAAAGCAAACATGGCTTTCTTATTCACAATGATTTAAACATCACCATGCAAAGAAAGTTGTCAAAACAACAAACAATATAGACCCTCCTATTTTGACAAATCAGACCAAAGAGGATCAAACTGTCAATGTTTAAATTTTTTATTTAAAAATAGTTTAGCGACTCTCACCTTTTCTCCAGGACGCGTTAAAACCTCGTCCATTATCCTCCCAGTCAGAGACAAACCTCATCGTCATGCTGTTGTTTACAGAATATATCACAAGTCCATAGTCGTTGATGCGCATTCCGCATAGTCGGAAGTTCGACCCTGAGTCTCCACTGGGATATGCACCTGTGAACTAAATGAAAGGAACGAAATGGTTTTGTCCATTTTTAAAATAGCCTCATTGTGGTTACAAATATGCAATATATATATATAGAGATTAAAAAACTGAAATGTATAAACATCTCTTCAAATAGAGCAGAGCATAAAGGTAAAGAACCATTTCGAGGTCAAGGCGTGATAGATAAAAGAAAGCACAAAGTAGTAGTCTAGAAAGTTTACGGAGCATGATGGCACAAGACACATTTTATCAGGAGTTCAGTTGATGTCTCTGACATGCACTGGTTACTGGAAAATCTAATCAATATCAAAATGTCGCGAGGAAATACATAACCTTCAGATCAAATATATGGAAAACTGCACGGTTCGTAAATCAGAAAAACTTAAACATCCTGTCAAATAAAACAAATCGGAAAACTTAAAGCAAGAGAAAGATCAGGCAGCAGAGACCGTTAGTGGAGGAAAAGGGGGAAAGGACCTGGACATACATAAATCCATAAAATGCTCTTACCAGCAAAGAATCTCCAGCACAGGGATACGGGGCAAACAATGGTCCTATGTCGATGTCATGTATTTCCATTCTAACGAAGAAGGGATCTTCCACTGTGATCCTCCACTCACACACTCGTAGGTTGTCGTAGTTGGCCGGGTAGTTTGGAGACAACACAACACCCTCGTCACCAGAAATGTCCCCGCCACAATCCCTCAGGACTGAAAAAGACATTTTAAGCCCCTCTTAATTTGTTTCATATTTTGAACCTATGGATCCGAATTAGGGGTGGGTTTGAGGGTAATCGATAATCGATGCAGTTTTTATTTATTGCTACTTCTTGCGACATAGAAAGCAGACGTGAGATAAAGAATATGAAAAAAATATAATTCAAATAAAACAAAAAGAAAAAGAACAGCAGAAAAAATAACAACGAGTAAACATCATATTATTTTATCGTAGCTGTTTCAAAAATAATTTTTTTCTGGACTGTTACTAATCAAATATTCATCGTCCGAACTAAAATGTTGTAGCGATATGGACATCGCTATTCTCGTCAAGATAATATTACTTTGCGATTGACATAGTTAACATAGACAATATTTCGGTGTTTCCAAGATAATTTCTCGTTTTTCTTTGTTCTTTAAATTGTACATCTGAAAAAAAAACAGTATTTATATTTAAATCTTACTGACAACGTCCCTTGCCATTCAGTCACTTTTTCAAAACTACAAGCCATTGTTCTTACTGGCAGATTTGTTAAAAGACTTGTACCGAGCTGCAAAATAAGCATCAGCGAAGCCAAAGTCTTCGTTAAGGGTCAACACAATCAGAAGTAGCCGGGTCCTGGATGTTACAGGGAGCAGCTCATCATCACTGCGCGCTCTGCAGAGATTAAATATTTAATTGCTTTAGCCATATGCAATGAGGAGAGAGCTGATGAATTGCTCCTCCACCAACACACACGCATGAAAACCATTTGCTGAAATGTCGGGTCGGAAAATTTGAAGACTAGAACAGTTAATAAATAAAGACACTTCAAAGCAATTCTTGGTGTCACTCTTGCTTCTGTGTGTGTGTGTTTGTGTGTCTGTCATCGGATGAATTCCGTGGTACGTGGTGGTGTGCATATGTGTGTGTCTATCTCTGTCCACATTGGCATACTCTGTGTTCTATCAAAGACAAATGTGAACTACATCTGGACATATGCGCCCACCCACACACACACACACACGCGTATGAACTGTATTTTATCGACTTTTTCTTGTTAAATCTCCTATTACATATGTCATTAGTCTCGCCTTTCTTACTAGATGATTTTCTGAAAGCCACGAAACAAACCGTTATGGAAACCTCTCAGGCGGAGTCGATTGTTTCCTTCTCAAAAATTATAAATGTTTAAGTAAAGATACAGATATAAGTATTTAAGTTTTCACGAACTCGTACCGGACAAGTAAGCTGCTGTCTGTTTGTACTCCATCGTAAATCTCCAGGTAACTGCTGTCCGAGTAGCCAGCTTCGGGTACTACAGTTCGCATGTCTAATTCTGTAATGAGGAGCTGAATAACTTCATCCTCTTCAGCTTCGATAGTCCAGGCGCAGATCCCGTTCCTGTGGAATTTGTTGAGATAATGAGTTGTAGATCTTTGAACATCGATGTCCCCTTCTCCAGCGCTGGCATTGATCGCTGAACCACATGTTGCTGTAAAAAAAAGGAGAAAAGATAGATAACGCGGTGGGGTTCTATCCATTTACGGGTTGACCAATGATCACTAATCGATTGATTAAGTAGCACATATCCCACAAACCCAAGGTAGATGAAAGTGAGGATACACGTGGATACACCTTCACACTTCACATGGACAAAGTTGTAGCGAGGACCGACAAGCGCGTTGAGGAGAGTTGAGAGTTGGGAAGGAGGGAGAACTACAGCTTCTCAGTGAGATGTCAGATTGTAGATGTAGGGTTTTGGCTAAAGTTAGGAGTGGACGTTTGTGGGTATTTTGGGGCTAATCCCGGTACCGA
Source organism: Pomacea canaliculata (assembly GCF_003073045.1). Classification (NCBI taxonomy): domain Eukaryota; kingdom Metazoa; phylum Mollusca; class Gastropoda; order Architaenioglossa; family Ampullariidae; genus Pomacea; species Pomacea canaliculata. The sequence goes on along the minus strand of NC_037591.1, from coordinate 12,332,519 downwards.
AGAAGCGTTCCCAGATATAGATAGAGGTCCGTGTAGACAAACATAAATGCTCACTAATATTTTCTTTTACTGTTTTAATTTTCCAGAGAGAAAAAAGTGCGAAAATTAAGATATAAAACGATGCACAGATCATTAGTTTGCATAGTGGAAATTGGACTTCTTTACCTCCATACTTGTGTAAACACAAATGTTTTCATTTGTTAATTGTCGAGAACTGCAGCATATGCATTCCATTAGCATTTAAACACGAAATTTGTACCTACTAATATTTTTTATTACTAGTTCATCATTAGCTCAAACAATCAATATACTTAGATGTACCAGGACTCTTTAAGATATTTCCATTGTGACGTGTAGAAGACAAAGCATTCCCTCGTCAAATTTTAAAATATTTTTATTTATATAAAATGCAACGTATACATCGAGAACCGAATAGCTAATGATTTCTGTAGTATCCTGTCTGGAATACTTACAGTTCTGTGTAGCCAGCATAGTAATTGAGAGAGAAAAGTTAGATGTGTAGTTGGCGATGTACTCCATAAGCACGGTGCTGGGTGCCTCATCTACGGCAATCTTGTTATATTTGGATTTACTTCAATCAGACAATTAAAACGTTTAACAAAATAATAATTTTATAAATTAAATTTAGAATAAAGTTTAAGAAGATTCTTTGACAGTAATGATTGATTTTAGTAAAATTTCTCACATGCTCGGGAATTTTGTATATGTAATAGTAGTCTACCATATATGCACAGTAAAAACCAAATCAACTTAGCGATATGTAGAAGGATCTTCAAATACAGTCGTGACCAAAGATTTCATAGAAATAATTCAAAGTTTTCTGTCTTTTAATTTTAACATATCTCAGAATCACTACTGACCTTTAAATTTTGTGTCATCGTTGTAGTGTGCCATTGGAATTAGAGACGTTTCCGGTATGAACGAAATAATCATTCTATTCAATTATTGTCAGGCTTGTCATTTTGCACTTTCCATTTTTTATCAACTACTGAGACTGCAAGAAAATACTCTTCAGTTTCAGTACCTACAGGTTACATCTTATTTATTTATTTATTACACGTTTGTATTTAGTTTCAGGTAAGAATAAAAACCGTGAAAGTATCAGCTCTTCTTGCTGAAGACAGAAACTGTTAATGCAACTCACATTGCGATCAAAGAACTTTGATCTTTAGTTGTTCCTTTGTACATTTTAAAATGCTGATTTATCCTCTTGTAATCACAACAAAAGGAACCCATCATCATGATGACCAGTCCCTCGTCTGCGGTTACCTCCCATTCACATATTACTTGCATGTTCTCATTTTGTTGAAAGTTGAAGGAATATGAAATATTTTCTTCGAGGCGTATGCTTGTATTTCCACAATCTGCAAAAAGCAGAGCAGACGATGATGGTGATGATGATGATAATGACGATGATGATATAAAGAGTACACTTCTAGAGCGCCAATTTCCAACTTTATAGGTAAGCTCAATAATAATAATAATAATAATAATAATAATAATAATAATAATAATAATAATAATAATAATAATAATAATAATAATAATAATAATAAGCTGAAAATACTACTATTCATACCACAGTTGAAAAAGAACAGATAATATTTGTGGGAATGATGTTTTTAGCTTCTCATAGGTCTGAATAATGCTTCTTTAAAAACCCTAATGAGTTCCCAATCCATAGGAAGAAGACAGCACAACTCGTCATCATCCTTCATGTTTTGCAAATCCATCTGCTTCCCTCTGTAGTTGTGATCTAGTATTTCCAGAATCGTCAGAACACTGCTATAAATTCTGTAGAAAATGATATTACGGGAAACAGATTTCTATTTTTTTCTTGAAAAAGTATCAGACCTATTTTATTTCATGGCCAGTGCATTAAAGTAGCAGCTTTTCACACACTGGTTAACAGGTCTGCATACAATAGTAGACCAATACCTACCCTGAATAATCTTGTACATTAAGTAAAATATCTTAAGGATCGACATCATAACGACGAGAGAATATAACACACTGCATCCACTGTGTGACCTTCTCACCTATGAAATAAACAAAGAAAGGGTTATGGAATAAGAGTAGCCTGGTGGACAGGTAAATAGAAGACTGTAGATTAAATCCAAAGGTTGCAAATAAACAAAAAAAAAAATTCTCCTTGGGAACTTCCGTCCTCTCCCCTGGAATACCAAAGAGGAAGGGACTGACTTAGGCTCTAGTGGCCGCGGTGTTAGCTTTGGCGAGGAACTAGTCAGTCCGGCTAGATAAGCAATTTAGCAATTACACTATTATAACTCCACACTTCATCAAGTCACCATCTATAAAATACGACAGAAAAGCATTACTTACTCTGGCTTGTGGTCACTGATACAACAGTGAGGTGAAGCAGCAAGATGAACCAAAGATTAGCCATTGGTTTCGCCATCCTTCCACCTAGTCATTAAAAAGAAATATTAAAAATACTAAGATTTTCTTCCAAAGAGCTAACTAGCCAGCAGACCTGCATCACCTGGGTTGATGTTTGCCACTAACTCTTGCAGATGGGATGTTGTTGCTTTATTTGCTGTTGCTTTGTTTATCACTTAATTTTATGCCAAGCGTTTCATACGCCACTAAGAATATGTTTGGTAATACACTGTAGTAGCACAAAATAGTGTAGGGTCGAGAAGGGGCGTATTTATCAAGAACGAGTGTGAAAAGGATTAAATTCCTATTTTGACTTATCACTGGCCCGTTAGAGGAAGAGAAGAATAAGAAAGAAATTGTCGGAAGTGTATGCCAATAAGATGTACTGCATGGAGGTCGCCCGGGGGCTGGTGTAGCCAGCTCTCTTAATCTGGCCAGAGGGACGGGCCAGCACGTGGCACGTATCTCTACTACTGCGGAGGAGAATGAGGTAATAGACCCACCAGGGGAGGGACTCTCCTCCGGTAGGTTTACTTGTAAATTTGATGTATAATGCTTGATGTAATGTTTGTTTTCTTTTCCTTTTAAGTTGGCGAGTCGTAGTTTGGGGACCTCCAATTAACTTACGTGTTGTATTGTCCCCTCGTGCACGTGTTTTGTGTCCACTGAGGAGTGGTTGGGTTCGTTGCTCGCGTCGGGCACGCGTGTCTGTGTGACTGCCAGTGTGTCTGTGAGAGAGCGAGTCTTGGACGCCCGACTGCGTTACGCGACACAGGTAGCGATGAAAAAATGAACAAGCTAGAGAATGTTGGCATGACACAGGTTCTGGTTACAAACAGTAACTCAGATTTTCCATTCTGCAGCTCAATTTTTGGATATAGTTATCGTTGCCGTTCACATCAATCAAGTGAAAGGGACAAAAATCCAGAAACATGGAGTGCCTGTGGGGAATTATTGTTGCAGCAATTATTCGAGTTGACGTGCCTCTCTTACTCCCATAATGAAATTGTTATATGCAGCGTGTGGTAGATCGTCACGCCTTTCTTCTTCTCTTTGCACAACACATTCCTTCTTGTTTTTCAGACGATGAAGGCAGGCAAGACGGATGTAGGTCACACTAGCAATACTCGTTGACATTTGCTGTATTGAGTCTCTACATTTAACGTTTAATGCAGAACGAGAGCCACTGGTTAGACCGCTTGTTTACCCGTGTGCACTGTCAAGGGCAAAAGTGTTTTCTCCGCACTGGAGTTGTTGTACTGATCAATGGAGGGTAGCCTCACACGATACACGATACAGTCTTTCCAACCACGAAGCCAAGAGTACAAATATTCTGTACGCTACACTAACGCTTCTAGTTTTATCGGAGAATGAGTTTATGTATTTTAATGAGGCATTTATTCTGACTAAAACAGATTAGCTTTTAGAAGTGTGACTGTGTCACACCTCTCTCACTGACCTGTTATCTCCCGGGTATCTCAGGCTGCCGTCACACAGGAAAGTGAGGCTCCCACTGGGTTGAATGGATTCTGCTAAATGTTGACTGTGCACCCTGGGTGACTGAAGGTGATATCACCTGACATAAGATGAGGACTAACACAGGACCTGGTGAAGACCGGTACAGGTGACAAACAGAGCGTCGAACCAAAGCAGAGCTGAACATATCTACCCGCTCTCCAAGGCACTCGGGTAGTGAATCTACTTCCGGAAAGGAAATTTCTATGTGAGTCCTATTGGAGCCTGATGATTGGCCACCGTTTTAGTCTCGTGTCTAACGGACTAGCTGATGGTCATGGGAGTCTGCTACATTTCAATAAAGGTAAATGTAGCTGACACATCGGATTGCTCAGATCTGAGGCTACGATTGAATTATGCAAGTTGATAAATTTTCTAACGACATTCTTGCACTTTAATGAACATCATTGATACCCTGAGCAAATTTTAGATTGTCGTAGTTATTTTTGCTGATTTTGTTAGTTGAACAAACATTTAAATTTTCTTAATTTGATTCAGAATGCAAGGAGCTACATTTGATAACAGGAAGTAAAGCATCGACGTGTCGTGATCATCGTAAATGACTGTAAACCTCATAAACTGATTTTATTTTTTATCAGTCGTCAACAAAACGCTAGTACATCATGATAACATTTTAAAGGCAGAAATGTGAGTTTAAAACAGTTTTATTATCTCAAAGTTCGTATATTCAAACACTCTTGGAGTTATAAATCAATGATCTTAAAATGTAAGGTGTTCGGTGTCGTCAGTATATTAGTATTCATGGTTTACATTAAAAATTTCTGTTGTACAGTATACAGTATACATGTGATAGCTTATTCAATCGCAGCTGGATTTCTGCAGGTTCAAAAATATGTGATGTAAGTGTTAATACTGTGACTGACATTAAGCGATTGATAGCAGTTTACGGCTCTAAATCAGATAATAATGGAAGGTAATGATGCTACAGGAAAACATAATGTTCAGTAAATTTATTTTGGAATATCAAAAAGAAAATTCAGCATGAAGTGTCTAACGACTTGATGTCTAGAGAAAACTGTGTATAATGTTACTGTTAGAATATTGAATTAAAACGATAAACATTGAGTTCCCTACTGAACATCAGTTCCAATGCATGTGGAAGGGTAAAGCAAAGAAGTAAATCCACCCGGCGCTCCATCTTTGTGGAAATCGTCTTTCCCAGTCATCTTATCAGACATCAGGCCAGAAGCCAGAAGCTGGTGAAGACGAAGCGACAATTCCGTTCCCCAGTGAGCATGGTCTGTGGGTGTGGCCGCAACTAGTGGACATCTTGGGAGCGGTGCGCCGGGTGCTTGCGGACCAGCCACCAGAATCTTGTATAGTGTACAGTAGTCTGAAGGCGACAAAGGGTGCACCCGACTAGTTAGTGTTTTACTCACCCTATCAGACAACAAACTTTCAAACTGGCTAAAAATACTGAATAAAATAAACACAAGAGAAAGAAACCCCATTTCTAAGACTGATTTGTCGTAATCGCTGACAATATCAGATTTCATAAAAGCATTTAATGAAAAGCCATACATGCGAAGTATATTAACCCCATGCGATGCGTAAAATGTCGTGACATATGCAAGGAGACATCGACACGAAAGTCAAAAGATACTAAAAATATCTACACAAGTATCTTTAAAAAGTGTAAGATATCAGGCATTATTCTTTCGTCCCATGAATCGATCTGTGGAAATGAAGGACTGCCAATCAACAGCGGAGGAGAAAGAACACTTAAAGCTTGCACATAGAAAAAAAACTATGCAAATGTTGCGGAAATAATGCCAATACTCCGTGTTCCTGAATAAATACTGCACTGTCGGCATTTGGCACACATCAAGACAAGCGCATAGAAAATTTTTAGTGAATCCTAATAACAATGGCAAAAAGGTCGAATTAAATGGATAAAGTCAGGGATGCCCAACCTACGGCCCGCGGGCCATATCCGGCCCGCGACGCGGTGCCATCCGGCCCGCGAAACTTCTGCCCACAGTGCAGGAAATCGGCATGTTAGTAATAAAAAAGAAAAAAAATGAAAAAAGGGAAGAAGAAGTATTTATCCCCACGTAGGGGCGTTTCTCAATCTTTTTTTCGATGGACGAACATTTCGATTCAGTGCTCCGACTTGGTGTCTCTACGTTGCAGCCGGACATTCAGAAGTTGGTTTCGGGAAAACAACTTCAAATATTCCACTAATTACTACATAATTAATGGTAAGTGCAACTTGTTTCTAATAAAAAATGGTATCTGCTCTATGTTTTTTTCTTTTTTGTATTTTTGCGGTGAAGTGGCCCGCGACACGGCTGTCCGAAATGGATATGGCCCGCAGGCCGAAAAAGGTTGGGCATCACTGGTCTATGCGATTGACAGAAAGCGGACGAGAGATAAAAACAAGAATATAAAAAGATATAATAAAACGAAAATCAGCAAAGAAAAACAGAAAGAAAAGAAATAACCAACAAAGAGTAAACATAATTTTTAACCATCGTAGCTGTCTACAGAAAATGAACATTTTTGTACTTTGACTATTTAATGAGCATCTTTTAAGTAAGCTTTAAAATATGAATATATTTATCCTCTTCTTGATGTTCCTTCACACTTACATAATCAATATAATATTTTTGTATTTCACAAGATAACTTATAGTTTCTTTTTTGTTCTTTAAAATGTGACTTTAAAAGGAGCACAACTTTTTTTATATTTTTTTATTTTACTTACATTGTTTTTTGTAAGGTAACTATGTGAAAACCACAAGCAATTCCTCTTTGAACAAAAACTTACTGGCAGATGTATTGAAAGACTTGTAACGAGCTTTAAAAGAAGCCCAAGTGAAGCCAAAGTCTTCGTCAAGTGTCAGCACAACCACAAGACGCCGGGTGGTAGATGTTACCAGGTTATAACTAAGTAGTTCATCAGCACTGCACGCTCTGCAGTGGAAACATTTACTTGCTTTTGTCAAGTACAAACGCTAAATGCACTCATGCACACACACGCGCAAAAAGTTATTTACTTCTTATTAAAATCTATCACAGCTGTTTTAATTATCTCCTTTATTACTAGATGATGTACTCAAACCATTATAGAAACCCCTCAGACATAATCACTTGTTTACTTCGCACAAATTTTTAATATAAATATAAGTATTTAATTTTTCACAAACTCGTACCGCATAAGTAAGTTGCTGTCTATTTGTGATCCATCGTAAATCTCCAGATAACTGGTGGCCGAGTCGTTACATTCGGGTATTGCACTTAGTATGTTTAGTTCTCTAATGAGTAGCTGAATGATTCCGTTCTCTTCAACTTCAATACTCCAGACGCAGATATAGTTCCTGTGGTATCCGTTGATGGAATTAGATGAATATGCGCTAAGATCGATGTCTCCAGCGCTGGCATTTGTCACTGAACCACACGTGGCTGTAGAAAGCAAGAAATAAAAGATGGATAGATATCCCAGAAGACAAGCATAAATGCTCACTATGGCCTTTTATTTCAATTTTTAACTTTCCTGAGATAAAAGCGGCGCTAAAAGTAGCTATAAAATGATGCAAAGAACATTAGTTTCCATATTTAAATTGGGATTCTTTTTCCTCCTCCATACCACTGCAAACGAAAATGTGTCTGTCTTGCATTGTCTAGAACTGCAGCTTGTATATTTTGTAAGAATTTAAAAAAAAATCTTTGTAGCTACCTAATAATTTTATTATTAATTTACTATTAGTTCACACAAAAGTATGAGTAGTTGCATAGATATAACAGGACCATTTAACATAATTTTACTATAGTGTCTAACAAACAATGCATTCCTTTCTATTAAAAAAATTACAAATTTCCTGAATAATTTCTAGTTTATTTATATAAAATGCGAAACCAAAATTGTATACATATCTGGTAAATAGCAGTTGATTTCTGTAGTATCCTGTCTGTAATACTTACAGTTCTGTGTAGCCAGGAACGTCATTGAGAGATCGAAGTAAGACGAGTAGTTGGCGATGTATTCGATGAGTATGCTGTTGGATGCCTCATCGACGGCAATCATGTTGTATGTGGATTTACTTCAATCAGACAACACGTTGAACTGAATAATTATTCTAAAAATTAATTTCTGAATGAAGTTTTAGAAGATTAGTTTAAAATAAATATTCATTTTGAGTAAATTTGAAAAAATGTTCAGGGATTTTATATATATATATCTAGTCCCTCAAAATTTGCACAGTGATAACGAAATTAATTTACGTATTCTCATGCATCTGGCCAGCCAAATGTTTCATGTAAATAATTCAACTTGTCTATGTTTTAATGCTAAAATGCTTCAGAATCATTAGAGACTTTTAAAGTTTGTGTCACTATCAGAGAGTGCCTTTAAATGAAAACTACTTATATTATTCAGTTATTGTTAGTGTTGTCATTTCGCAACTACTTTCCCTTTCTTTACCAATTACTGAGGATACAAGAGATTACTCTCTAATTACAGCAAAGCTTTAATCTTATTATTTAATTAAACATGTGTATGTAGTTTTAGAATAAAACCTATTAATGAACTGTTCTTGCAGAAAACAGAAGCGCTGATAGCAACTCACACTGTGATCAAAGAACTTTCGTCTTTGATTGGTCCTCTGTACATTTTAACATTTTGATTTATCGGCTCGTAGTCATTGCAGCAAAAGGAACCTATCATCATGATGGCCAGTCCCTGGTCTGCAGTTATCTCCCATTCACACCTTCCTTGTATTGGGTAATTATGTCCAAAGCTCAAGGAATATGAAATATTTTCTTGGAGCCGTATGTTTGGATTTCCACATTCTAAAAACAACAGAGCAGATAATAATAATTATTAGAAAAATAGTGTACACTTACATAGCGTTATATTCCAGCCACACGTTTAAATTTATGTCGCTTTAAGTGCCGGAAGGCTTTTCTACTAGGTCACATTACCAGTCCGCATGGAAATCCACCGCTTTCAAAAAATCATTAAAAAATAACTATAAGAAATAGAAAAAAATTTAAATGATAATAAGAGATTGAACTTAGTAAAACAAAAATATTCCTACGTGAATCCTGCATGAATAGTCAATTTTGGTAATCCAAAGCAAATAAGGTAGGTGTAATTGAATTTTCAAAAATTTTCACACAGGGATGCACAGAATATATCATAGCATGCTACACAAAGTACACTCCAGGAATCACACTTTGATAACTGTATATAAACTTGAAATGATTAAACATTGTTCTTGTCCAAAAAAAAAAATCAGATTGATGCATTTAATAATATTATTATCGGTACGCTAAGAAGCTACAGAGCGGCGCAAAAAAAAAAATCACTACGCAGCACCGAGTGCCTAATTTTCACCCGTGTTAAAAAATTTATATCTGTTAAACTACAAAAAAGACAAAACATATGTGATACGCCGTTTAAAAGAGCATTTTAAACACATTTGCCGTGGTGTAATTTCAAGAATTATAGGCTCTGATTTCTTGTAGTAAGCTCACATGAAAGATAGTAAATGTTTAGATTTCACAAACCCGATCGGAATGTCACACGTCAGAAATTAAAGAAAAAATTTTTTACATGATATATACAAGCATAAGTACCAAACAAGATCATATTTTATTAGAATATACATTAGAATTTAATATTGCTCACTGTTTTCTTCTCATTTTCTGTTGTTTGAGTACAAATCCACGTCAAATCGAGCGATCCCCAAAAATTTCAATATGGCGCTCACGTGTAAACAAACTATACATTGGCAGAAAACACGAGGAAACACATGATTGGTTGAATTATTCAGCCTTTAAATGGAAGCAATCGTTGGAGGAACAAGTCCTGAAGGTTCCTGTGTTTTCTCCCTTGTTTAATCGCTTATTTACGCGTTGTACGTGTCTTAAAAAAATACAACAATGCATCTCCCACCGGTGGGTGACCCGCAAGCCTGATAAGCCGCGGTGAACTGCCACCGGTGTCCTCCACGGCGCGAATGTCTTTTAAAAAGAATAATAATAAAAATAATAATAGTAATATTAATTTTAAAAACTGTAAATGCTACTATTCAAACCATTGTTGCAATCATAGAACAGATCACATAGGTGAGAACCACTTATGTTTAGCTGCTCATAGGTCTACTGAATGTTTCTTTGAAAACCCTAATGAGTTAAGAAGGGAGGCAGCACATTCCATCATCATCCTTCATGTTTTCAGATCCAGCTGTTTCCCTCTGTTGTTTCGGTCCAGTGCTTTACGAATCGTCAACTCACTGCTATAATTTCTGCAGAAAATGATATTAGGGAAAACAGATTTCTATTTCTTTAGTTCATCTCCAGAGCCCGAAAAGGTTAATGCTGTGAGGTAGCAGCTTTTCAAGGATTGGCTAGTAGTTAGATTTCTACAAAAGAAAAGAAAAGAAAAGAAAAGAAAAGAAAAGAAAAGAAAAGAAAAGAAAAGAAAAGAAAAGAACAGAACAGAACAGAACAGAAAAGAACTTCAATTGCTACTCAGAAGAATTTTGTGCATAACTCAATACATCATAAGAATCTATTTTGTAACTAAGAAAAAATAGTTTACAGTGCACCAACTGTGTGCACAGAGAAACCGCTATGGCATTAGAAGTTAGCACAATGACAAAGAAGTGTGTATCAAGTACTGGGTGAGACAGAACAGGTAAACGTATGATAAATACCACATCTCTTTATACTTCTAGCAAGGCGAATTTACATCAGTCTAGTCAGGGTTCGAACACATTCTTCTTCTTGCTCATATTCTCCCCTGTAGAGCATAGCGCCTCCCCTGTGGGTTCCAGCTCAGAGCTTGTCCTGTTAAATTGTCGGCTGGCTTTCGCAAGGTGTGACCAATCCAGCCCCGCTTCCACTTCTTGATGTCTTGGCTGACAGGGTTTTGGTTGTGTAACGGATAAGTACTTAGTAGAGGGGGTTAGGAGGGAAGATCGACAACCGTGTTGATCTGATCTAGCGTAGTGGGCTGGAAGTTGTTTGCCCTTGAGCAAATACGTTAACTGGGACGTCAAAATAAGGTGACGTAAAAAGATAGAGGAAAATAACGTCAGAGAAAAAACGGAAAGCAGAGAGCAGACGGCGGAAGAAAGTGAGAGCTGGTGGATTTTTATCGGACTTTCTCGCAACTGCTGCGACAGCGAAAAGTATTTACGGAAGTATACCGTGGTAACTACAGGTGGATGTATTCACAGGTCCGTGAGTCACTGTAGTCCGTGTTCGCACCGTGGGGGAGCTCTGTGCTTGGCATCCCGCAGTACAAGTGAAGTACTGGCGTGAGAGAGAAAAACAACGGTCCAGAACGGAGAACTTGGTGCAAGACTGGTGCACGACCTCCATCTCGCCTGGAAGGGACAGTTCTTAGCAGCCGGAGAGTAAGCGCCGTGGAGGAAAGGTTTCCTCCCGGCCTTCCGCTAATCTAACATCATCCTGCAAACACCCAGGAGGTGGCCGCATGCGCAAGACCGAGACGTTCCACTTGTAAACTGTTGGTACAGTAAAAACTATTTATTTCAATAATAAATAGACTCGTGGAAAGAAATCAGTGGGACTAAATTAGAATAGAGACTTGGAGGGTCTTCAAAGACTTTAATATAAAAAGGTTAATGTTCATCAAGAACGAACATTTGGTTTTATTCTTCATCAGTGACAATATTTATGAAGTTTATGGTTAACGTTAATAGTACGTTGGACGAATGATAATATATTGGTAATATACTTGTGGGCGAATGAAGGAGTGAATCTATGAGTGTTGATACTTGCCTTTGTTTCATTTGACATTGTATTTGAATTGAATAATTATTCGCCTCTAAGAGAGTACGCCCACCCTCAAGCGATCAGGATATTTTGGTTTGTGGAAAGAATGCGCGTGTCTGCGGACGGTCCGTGACAGGTTGGCTCTCTCCCACAAGTCTGTATTGGAGACCTTCTCAGGCCATCGGATGTTAAGGATGTGGCGCAGACATCTGTTGACGAATGTCTGTATCTTGTTAGTGATGGCATTTGTCACTCGCCATGTCTCAGATCCATACAGAAGGATTACCTTTACATTTGTGTTAAGATGTGGATCTTATGTGTACAGATAAAGCTTGGAGTTCAGATAGGTCGTAGCGTGTGCAATGCAGCCTGGCTTTGTTTATTCGGCTTCTTACATCTTTTATCTGTACTCCATCTTTGAGTGACTTGCTGCCAAGTAGGTGAAACGGTCAGACTCTGTAATACATTCTCCATGTAGTTGTAGTGGGCTTCTGCTTGTTGTTGACCAGCATTACCTCCGTCTTCTTGATGTTGATGGTCATGCCATCATCGCTGCTTCTGAGAGCCGGGTGAGCTTTGTCTGTGCGTGTTGTTGCTTGTGGGACAACAGGCTGATGCCATCCGCAAAGTCAAATCCTCAAGCTGCGTGGCGAAGTCCACTGAACGCCCGTGTTGCTGTCAGAGTTGTTCTTTGATATCCAGTCTATGAGATCAGGAAGATTGTCGGTGAGAGCATACAACCTTGCCTCACTCCATCCTCACTGCAAAGGGTCAGTCAGCTTCCGTTGTGGATCACTTGGCATGGATGATGCAATGAACTTTGGTGGAAATCCGTATTCTGCATCAGTTTCCAGATGGTTTTCCAGTTCTACGGAGTCGAAGCCTTTTCAAAAACCACAAAAAGCTATGTATAGGGGCGGCTGCCGTTCGATGGACTGTTCGATAATATTTCGTAGAGTAGCGATTTGGTCTGTGCATGATTTTTCCTGCCGAAAGCTTGCCTGTCTTGCCTCAGTCTCTGTAGAGCATCTTCAGTCTCTCCAGGATGATCTGGTCAGCACCTTGCTAGGAATGACAACAGCGCTAATCCCACGCCAGTTGCTGCACTGTGTCAGGTCGTAGTTTGGGGTAACTTCACTAGGTAGCCAAGCTTCCAGTCTGCTGGAACTTGCTTCTGTTCCCATCTGGGGCTGTTGGGTCTGTTGAGTGTTTCTGCAGGATGCTGTCTGGCCTGTCGCCTTGCCAAATTCAAGGACTTGATGACTTTGATGATTCCAGCTTCGTTGGTGGGTTGGTGTTTGCTGGCGAACAGATTAGAAGAACAATATCATACCAATTGTTGTCTACATTAATAAAGTTAAATACTTTGCTGATATAACTCAATAGCCGAGAAATTCTCTTAAAAATTGACTTTTCCTGTAATGTATAATAAATCCAGTCTTCTTCAGCTGTACACTATTCACAGCGTTCACATAGCTGTCTGTTAAGTAAAACTCACAAGTGTACTGTACTATGCACGCGTCAACTCAGCTGTCTGTTCAGTTATCCTAGAAATGAGCTCGTGTAGCTCTCCCCACAAAACACACAACCAAAAACCACAAAACCAACCACCACAACAACACCACACACCACCCAACCCCACATCAATACCAACACACACACGCTACTGCTCTCCAAGCACACCACACTCCGCCAACACCAATCAAACCACTCACAACATACAGAACAACGAATCCCACCCAAACACCAAATTCCAAATGACATACAAACCCTCACTCACAATATCAACACACCGATCCCAATATCCAGACACCCATCAACACAACCACAAAAGACTCCCTAACAGCAAAACATACAATATCAATCCACAATATAACAGCGACAAATACTACTCATGATAAACAAAAATTGACAAACAACCACAGGCAGCCTATAGCAAAAATCGACAACACAAAAAAAAAAACAATTCAAAAAAAAAAAAAAAAACAACAAGGACCACGACGTGTACTTACGACGCACTGAAGATACAAAACCGAACAGCACATTACAATGGGTAGTCCAATAATAGGCAGACACGAGTGCGACAAGTAACTGCGGATGATAGTGAGTTGATTAATGTACGAGGAAAGAAAAGAAGAAAAAAAAAAAGGATGTGTCGAATGAGGAGGCACATAACGCGAAGGTGTCGCTTATGGGGCCTTCTAAAAGAAATATCTTGGAAGATTCCACGAGCGCGTAGACGATTCTTGGGAATGATCTCTCCACTCTTAATTGAACTGCTTCATTTAATGGAGCCTATTCGGTTAATGCCAATCTATTCAGTGTCAAACAGACACTGATAATCTCCCAGAGAGAAATCATGAGAACAAGCTCCCTTCGAACACATGGCTTTATTACAATCGTTGGAGAAAAAAGGAGACACTATCGTTCAAGCATTCCGATTGGATATAGTTCGCCCTAGCTAGAAAACTCAACAAAACAGCACACCCGCTTCATATCTCCAAACCTCAGCAAAGGCCTCCTCTGACCGTCACTGGCCACAACTCACTAAGGCCTTCAGAGGCTTCCAACCCCCTAATGCCGAACATTGTGACCAATAGGCTAGACTGACACTAAAATCCCGTCTTACACTTAAACGCGCCTCCTTGCAACACGAACTACTGTAACTAAATCTCACTACCCAGCCTACCAAACAAATGCTATCACTCAAAGCCTCACAACACCCTCAACACGACTCTATACACTCAAAGCTCACTAAGCTCGCCACACTCAAAGCCTCACTAAGCGCTGTGTGGACATAAACACTACTAAGTCTCGTGTACGTACTAAAGCTCACTTAGTTCCGAACACTTATGCTTTGACATTAGTTGAAACATGTCATAAGCCGGCGGATCGAGTTCATAGCTGGAATAAAACAAATTTCGCGTACGGCACCTATCAGTCAGAGCATCGATGCTACATATAACCTTTGGAACTGGTGTAGAACCGTTAGACCACGTGAAAATTAAATTCAAGGAACTAACTGAAATTGCCGAAACTGGACAACTGCATTAGTAAAACTTGATCGCAGTTTGACAATTCAGGTGGAGAAAGAAATTAGTTGTCAAACGTTCACTATAACTGATTTTCACACCACTGATAAGTAACCGAGTTTCTTTTACACTCACAACAATTCATCCCGATCACACCAACAGAAAAAAAACTAAATATAGAAAACTTTGAGTCGCTTAAAACCGTAACAGAAAACGACTTAAAGATTTAAAAAAGCTTATCAAGGAGAGACACAAACATACACACCGGGTAACACACATTTATAATACACGCACGTAAACACCAAACTCACTAAAGCTTCTACGTTGAGGGTTAACTGCTCTCCCTTTGTTCATCTCTTGTCACTGTTTCGTAATTATTATTTTGATGTGTGTTCATGCTCAATTGACATGCGCAAGATATTTCTCTACATTGTTTTACTCCTTGGTATTTCTGCTTGTCACAATCTCTCTTTATAAATCTTTGAAATAAGTTGGTTTTGTTGAAAGCTTCATGATTTGGTTTGAATCTTGTAACTACAGTTTTAATTTTTTTTCTTTAAAGCCCGTTTGAGATAAAGCCTATATAAAGTTTTTAATAATAATAAATAACAACAACAACAATAATAAAATAAGTAATCTAAAAGAACGGCAATCACAACAGAACAGTAACGCGGTAGAAAATTGTCTCATCTTTTAAACTACAAATAAAACATTTTCTTTTTGGAAAGAATATAAGCATCAGATAAATCTGATTTTTCACTGACATGCAAATCTCCGTGACTACAGTAGACTGATATGAAGTTATATAAAAGTGAAAAAAAAGCAACTACTAAAAATCATTTCAAAATCACTGGCATATGATGACAAGGGCCTATCAAGTGGGGTCAGTTCGTCCAGGGAGACATCACCTCGATGTAATCACTGTCCATGATGTGCTTGCGAGGTTAAAGTAGGTATGGAGAGCTGATTCTCCAGGGTGATTCTGAACGGTTATTCGGAAGAGAAAAAGTAATAGCCAACAATATGTCCCGTAGTATTCTCATGTGGAAATCCTGGCGACTCGATAGCCCATCTATATCCCAGGGATTCTGGGATCGCACACTAAGTGCAGTTAACATAAAAACAAATCCATTTTATAGTTGTAGATCACCACGCGGGGTTTCTGCACTCACTTCACAATCCTAATAATGCTAAGACACAACAGAAAACAATCTCTTTTTGAAACTTTAACTTTTTGGGAAAAAATATGATGTATGAAAATTATTTCACACAGAATTGAAGAAAAGATGATTTATCAAATATCTTTAAAATAAAGAAAAATCAACTGAAAATAAAAATATAGCAATTAGTATTATTACATAATAGCAAAGCTTTTTTCCACTGCATTTAAGCTACAATTTAAAGTTCTCTCAATTTTTCGTATACAATTAGATGTAACTTGAATAAAAACATTGTTTTCATTTGTTGACCTTCCATTTCTTTTCTTTTCCCTTGGAATTACAACTTATAAAAATAACTTAGTCCATCCAGTCACTAATTCCGCCAACAACACGACAACAAACCTACACTTACTCCGGCCTTGTGTCACTGATTGACATCCAGTGAGTTGAAGCAGCAGCGAGGCAGCCAAGATAGCCATGGGTCTGTACCCACCCTCAACCTAGTCATTGAATGAACAGATATGAAAAAAATCAGAATGTTGCGTCGATTATCTGGTCTGTCTAAACCAGCCAATCACCTGCTTGCAGACTGGGCTGATGTTGTGCCATACCAACTCTTCCCAAACAGCTGCATTTATTTGTTGTTAATTTCAGAACTTCGCTGAAATAAGTCAAAACACCTTTTTAATCGCCTAAAATCTTGCTAGCTTCAGTTTGATGGTTCATAAAGTAAAAAGATATATATATCCCACCTTTTTGAATTCATTTGCAGGGAAAACAACTTCTATCAGCTGCTCCTTTCTTCCTAGTCTCTCTCTCTCTCTTCTAAATCTTCAGTTATAGTAGGCGTGTGTCTCAAATTCCTTTCTTGATTCATGTATACTATGCAGAGCACTGGGAGAAGACCTGTTAGTAGGAGATGAATAACATAAAATATAATCATGCTTCGAGCACTCGTTTATTT